>NC_060968.1:1084142-1126642 GCF_910589235.1 Vespa crabro
TCAAGTATGAAAGCAAAACGAGAAAAGAACAGAAACAAAGGAAAACTCAATAAAAGCAAAAAAAACAAAAACGTTCGATGAAAGGAATTGCGTCGAACTCAATAGAAAAAAATTTTAATATAACTACACGCACGAATTTGATGATTTTCGATATTTCATTCAACTACTTATATATACTTTATACCTGTGCATCTAAATTAACAAAAAAGAAAAAAAAGTAAAAGAAAAAGAAAAAAGAAAGAAGAAAAAAAAAAGAAAAAAGAAGGTAAAATTTGTAGACCTTTCTCACAAATCCATGGTCTCCCAAAAATGACTTCGTCGCCTCGCTCGTGAATCGTGAAAGGATCGCACGATCGAGATTTATCGGTTTAAAAAAATCCACCTCATCTCCTACGATCCTCCCCATCGACCTTCTTCTACTACACGCGTGACACAAGAAACAGTAAGTTTTCACGGATGGTCGCACACATTTACGTACGTACATACATACATACATATATACATACATATATGCATATATATATCATATATATATATATATATATACATGAGATATGATTTCGGAATGGCAATAAAAATCAAAAAAAGGGAAAAAGAAAAGAAAGAAAAGAAAAAAAAAGAAAGAATTAGGGAGGAGGAAGAGAGGGGAAGGAGGAGAAGGAGGTGGAGAAGCATAGCAAGAACTCGTTTGACACTTTTCCAGGCACTCCAACGAAAAATTATATTCATCATACTAGCGTGGGCGTATATGTATCCCTTTCGAATGGAATCGAAAAAAGATATATATATATATATATATATATATATATATATATATATATATACACAACAAAAAAAAAGAGAGAGAAGGTGTATCTGCCTAGCGTCGAAAGTTAGGCAGAAGGAATACTGTAGTGAATATGGTGTTGGACGAAGGGAATGGAGAGAATGATGGGGTCGGGGAGGGAGGAGAAAAGAGGGATGGGATAGAGGAGTAGGCCTATAGCAGTGATAAAAGGCGTTAGTCCATTCCAGAATGATTTATGTGTCGGCGAGGCCGAAATACAAACAGGTGCTCGAACCCCCTCGAGAACCCAAACTCATCGAAAATAAAAAATAAAAAAAGTGAAGATGGAAAAGTTGAATACATCGATGGTTACATAAATATGTATGCGAGTATGTACGTAGATGTAAGTAATAGCTATATCACAGTTTTTTTTTATTTTTTATTTTTTTTTTTTTTTATAAGAAAAAGATGATAAAAATTGGATATCGAGAAATGGGAGAGAAAGTTTGGAAGAGCGGATTCTATCGGACGGTTTAGATAATCGTCAGATAGAATTTCATTCTTTACTAGTTTGGGAGAGGGGGTTGATATAAGTAATTATTCTTAAAACGCTGACAAGAAGGAAGATATTTTGTGAATATGTTATAGATATGAGTATATATACATATATTATGTACATGTATATATATTTTGTGTACTATTACATTATTATTATATAGATAAACTTATCACAAATTGATTGATAAATTCAATACCTTCAAAAATTGTTTTTCAAGATTACTTATATTATTACTCACGATTAGGTATATAAACTGATCCAAATAATATATATATATATATATATATATATATATATATATACTTTTTTGATAATACCATATTATTATAAAGTAGATAAATCTAATAAAAAATGATTATCAAATTTATAGATAAATTAACAAATATATATTTTAATTGTTCCAAGAATTGTCTCCTACAATCAGGCTAGTGTCATAATTAGTGTAACATACATATACTGGGCTTAATCAAATATATATATATATATATATATATATATATATATATATATGTATATATATATTCTGGTATATACTTTTTTTTTATTAATATTTCATTATTGTAACTATAAATTAACCTAATAAAAAATGATTAATAAAATTTATTCTTTCAAAAATTTGTCTCTCACAATTAGGCTAGTTTTATAATTTCTGTCACTTAAGTACTGATCTAAATTAAATATATTTGTATATTATTTTTAATATTATTACATTACGTTTAAAACCACCGTATTATTATCAAGCAGATCAAGCTAACATTAACTAAAAACAGATTAATTATAATTTATATCAGTTTAATCATTACTCTAATCATGTATATATATATGTATATATATATACATGAGTTATATATATATACATATATATATTATATATCTAACTCTTTTGCCTCTATAAAAACAAAAATCACATGATTTGTTAAAAAAAAAGCCAACCCTACTTTTCTCTTTCTATTTGCCAAGAGATACGGTCTTTTAACAATCTAAAATTCTGTTTAGATTCTCTTGAATCCCCGTCCCTCTTCTTTCTTTTCCTCTTCCTTTCCTTCTCCTTCTCCTCTTCTTCCTTCTCCAGATATCTCTCGATATCTTATGCCGCACGATAAATGCACAAAGAAAGTAAGTTTACTCGTATAAGAGAAAGATGTAGTGAACACACAAGCGCGCACATACACACATATACGGAAAACGTGAAGTTCGTGCTGAATCACCGCTGAAATTCCATCAGAGTTTGCGATTCTTAGAGTTGAGAAAAATTCCGACAACAGTGTAGAAAAAGGAAAGCACGGGAGTAGGAAAGAGTAATAAAAAAAAAAAAAAAAAAAAAGGAAAGAAAGGAAAGGGAAAAAGAAGAAGAAAAAAATAATCAAAAAAAGAAAAAAAAAGAAAAGAAAAGAAAAGAGAACTCAGAATCAGTGGGGGGGGGGTGGTAGTGAGGAGGGAGATATAGGTTGCGAGGAGCTCATAAATGGGGGGATGAGATTTTGCACAGCACATGCGCTTAACTCACGCTAGCACATTACCCAACCAGAGTTAGGTTTCGTTCAATAGCAGGAATGAAAGAACATGGGCGTGTTCATGATAGGCGGAGTCCAGTTGTACCAACCTCTCCGATATTCTACCAAGAGTGGGACAGAGAAAGAGAGAGAGAAAGAGAAACAGAGAGAAAGAGAGACAGAGAGAAAGAGAGACAGAGAGAAAGAGAGAGAGAACCTTCTCCTGTCTAGTAGCTAACAAATGAGATAGAGGGAGAGAAAGAGAGAGAGAGAGAGAGACAGACAAACAGTTATACGTATGCTGAGTTTCTGTAGTATGAGTGTTACTTCTCTTTGGAGAATGTTAGTGTATAGGAATAGTGGCGCGAGTGGTAGGGGCATGATCGAGGATGCCAGTCTTCTCCGGGACACGGATCCGGATAGGATACTTGCTGATCTTTCGTCTTCCATCGTCATCGAAATTGTGAAAAAAGGAAGAAGAAGAAGGAGAAGAAAGAAAGAAAAAAGTTTCTACGTTCAGTTAATTGTGCGTTAGTTAATTACGATATTTCGATACAATATATATATATACATATATATATATATATACATATATATATGTATATATATATATATATGTATATATATATATATATATATATATATGTATATATATATATATAGTTTTTTTCGATTTTATTCTTTTTTCCTTTTCCCTTTTCCCTTTTCTTTCTTTTTCACTTTTCTCTTTCTTTTCTTTTTCTTTTATCTTTTCTTTTTCTTTCCTTTTTTGTTTTCATTCGGTGAAACCTTACTTTCAATATCATAAAAAAATAATCTCGTTTCGATTTGACTTGACGTGACTTTGGTTTTATTGTGAATAAGAACTTTTATGAGATAGTGGAAGGATGGAGTTGAAGGTCGAGGATTCGTGACCTCCTTCTGTTTTTTTGTTTTCTCTTAACGACAGGAGAAACAATGAAGGTATGTTTTTCTTTTTTTGAGGGTGGGGATGGGATGAGAAGTGGCCGGAACAGCGGTGGGTGGGAGAGAATTTTTATCGTGGTAACATTGTTTCTGATGATTAAGATTCTACTTCGATAATTATTTATTTATCGTTTCGTTACCGTCGGACGGACATAAAGTTTTTATTTCAAATTTGACTTAAAAAAAATTTATTAAAAATTTGCCATCTCGCAAATCGCGCAAAAGTATTCGATAAGTACGAGGCAATATCGGTTTAATTTTATTATATTAATTGAATGATGAATCTGTTAAAAATATATTTTCTAATGCAAAAACAGTAGTAATAATATTACTTGTTAATAAAAAAAATATGGTCATAGTCGTTGATAAATTAGTTTTTCTTTTTTCTTTTTCTGTTTTTTTTTTTACTTTTTTTTTTTTTATAACAAAATTGTCATATCTACAAACCAAAAATTCATCAACACACAAAGGTCAATCATTAATTAATTAAGGAAAATTAATTAAAGCATCGATTTTAAATAGGATTGTTATAATTATTCGAATTTCAAAGAAATAACAGATTTTTTTTTATCAATTAAAAATTTTATTTGATATTTCCAATAAATTCGTACGAATTTCGATAAATTTTTCTTTGAATATAGGTGATCGAGGAAAAACGAAATTATGAACTTTAGAAATTATGAAGTTATAAGGGATGAATTTCGAGAGAAAAAAAAGAGAGGGAGAGAGAAAAGGGGAGGGTGGTAATGGTGATGGTTGTGGTGATGGTGGTGGCGGTGAAGATGCACTTTCGATATTCGGTAGTGAGTAGTTGGTAGGCCGAAGCTCGTTTGACCCTTGCACTCAGGCATTTCTCATTTTGTCAGCTCATCTCCGTCGCCTCGGCCTTAAAAATGACTTCTATTATTCTTTCTCATTACGACTTGATTGCGTTGCCCGAACCACCTACGATGGCAAATAACATGGTAGATATTTTTCGTTGAGAAAAATTTTCGACGAGTTCGAATCTTCTTTCTGTTCTTTTTTTCTCTTTACGAAATTTACAAAAACAAAAGGAAGAAGAAGAATTTTTTGTTTTTAACTTTTTTATTTTTTTTTTCTTAAATAACATTTCAAATATTTAAATAATAACATGTTAATCTTGTTTAATAATATTTGTAGTTATCGTAACATATTTATATAGGTAATATAAATATATAAATATTAATATAGTAAATATTAGTATATATATTATAAAATATTTTTAATCAAATGATATATATTTTGTTTATAAATATTATATACTTCGAAATGTTTGCATGATCTTTGATTTAGTTATATAATATGTATTAAATATTTGTGATCCATGTAAGATTTATTGTTTATATGTTATTCGTTAGAAATTCGAAATATTATATAAACGGTGATCAAGATTTTTCTACAAAATTTTGTCAAAATTTTGTGAGCTTAAAAGACAAAAATTGACATGTAAAAGTTCGAAAATGAATTAAAAGCGTTGTAATAACTGAATTTTATCTGATTTACTTTTTTCTTTTTTTTTTTTTTAGTATTTGCAAAATTGACCGATATTTCAAAATGGTGTTACAATAGTAACCTAAACCTTCAAATGATTTCGAGTGGTAAAAGTTAATTTTCATCTTTTTAGGAAAGGTTTTCTAAAGAGTAGGTAGGATCTCTTTTTAAGTTGGGTCACCATTCCAAAGTGTTGTAAATTATCCCTCGTATTTTACTTGGAAGTCATGAATAGCCTCAACAGTAGACCAATGAATAAAGTTTCGCAAGATTTTCTTGACCCAAAGAGGATTTTCATGTCCTAAATGTGTCTCCTTTTCTAATCTCGTTTGTATTTAACTCTCGTTATGGTGTGACCAAAAATACTGAAGAATTCTTTGTAAGTAAATAGAAACCTTTTCTTCTTTAAAATACTAATAATTTGTAATCCTGAAGTTTTAACAGCCAAATAATTGTTGTTAAATAATATTATGGAAAATGATGCATAAAAATAAAATAATTTTATTCGTTTAAAGATTAATGATTTTTACGAACATTTTTCTAATGCGAATAATTTCTAATTCTTTTGACATTTTCAAATTTATTATACGGCAGCTATTAAATTAATATGGGTCATATTGTTATGAAATAATTTTAAAAAATATTTAATAAAATGTTGTCATATATATATATACACGAAATATCGACGAAATATCAAAATATTATCGAAATTTGAATATTACAAATATATAAATATATATATAATATATATAATATTATTTTATTAACATGTTTTTTTTTAATTTTATCCTACATTTTTATAGATCATACAATTTTAATATATTTAAACACGTTGAAATTATAATAGATTTTTTAAGTAGAAAGATTTTCAAATATCGATAATTCCTCGAATTATTTCATCGTTAAATTTTAACGATTTATCACTCAAAATTGTTAATAGTATTAAACTTAAATGTTATATCAACGAAGATATAATTATTCGATAAAATCATCTAACATTAAAGATATGATATTAAACATATTTTCACGGTTATGAAAGATTTCTTTAGAAAAATTTTGTTGAAAAATTTCGATAAAAAGAATTCAAGACTAAAAAAAGCAACAAAGATGAATATTTTTGAAATTTTAAATAATTATGATACGAAAAGAGACTTATCATAATGTATATGTACGTATATTATATATGGGAGATCCGGTGTTACACAGAGAGAGAGCCGATAGATTTTTCGCGATCGGCGTTGACGTTAATGGTTGCTGATCGAACGAAGGTGTGAAAAAAGAGAGACAGACAGAGATAGAGACAGATAGAAAGAGAAAGAGAACGAGAGAGAGAGAGAGAGAGAGAGAGAGAGAGAGAGAGAGAGAGAGACCGACGGAAATAATCGACGTCGGTGAATCTTTACGCCAACGTATCGAAAAGCCATAGGGCATAAATCACAGGTGGGAAGTTCGACTTTGCCTTCGGCAGATCATAAATCAATGGCCGTCCAGTTATACGTGAAATGATTACCACTCGACGTGGAACGGACAGAACGAACGAGGAAGAAGAAAGATAGAGAGAAATGAAGAAAATAAAAAATAAGATAAAGAGCCGTAGGATCTCTCTTTCTCTCTCTCTCATTCTGTCTATCTGTCTGTCTGTTTCTCTCTCTCTCTCTCTCTCTCTCTCTCTCTTTCTCTTTCGAAAATTGCCTGTCTTCGGTGTATCAACATTTTTACTTATACCCTGTATCGAAATTCTTTACTACCCAATATCACATCTATCTTTCTTATACATTTTGTAGATTTATTTTTAAAATCGATCATGCAAAATTCATTGGTTTATCTTACGTAAAATTAACATAGAGAATTTTAATAGTCAATCGAATAAAATTACGTATTAACTGGTAGAAAATAAGCGCTGGAATTTGATTGTCCGAAAGTGACGTGTAAGAAAAGAGAAAAAAAAGAATATAAAAATAAATGAAAAAAAAAAAAAAGAAAAAAACCAGCCATAGCTACATATGATAAAATATTCATGTTCATGAGTCGAACATAATATTATGTACGACAACATGAAAATTCAATGGCAATTCATTTCTTCCGATATGAAATTTGTAATATAATTAAAAAGTAACGAGTAACTATGTCATGTTACATATAGTTCATGTTAATTTGTAAAAGGACAAAAGAAGAAAAAGAACAGAAAAAAGGAAAAAGTAATATTATCGATGATATTCTATAATAAATACGATCGTGTATGCAAAATAGATCGAACTCGAAGCGAGGAGTTGTGGTAAGGTTGGCCGAACGTTCTAATTAATTCACCGGTCTAAACAGATTAGTCGATTGATCAATCGTAAAGTCGTAGAATAACAACTTGGTAAGTTTGCCCACGTGGTAATTAATATTATCGATTCTATGCTCGATTTGTACTCGTTTCTATCAGGCCAAAGTGAATTTTGTAAAAAAGGTTCATATCTATCGGATATATATATATATATATATATATATATATATATATATATATATACATACATTTGATCAGATTGTATTAATCCTGTTATTGATTTATGATTTGATAAATACATTTTTTTTCTTTTTCTCTTTTTTTTCCTTTCTTTTTTTTTCTTTGCATACTCTAAAACATCAATTTGATAAATCATTGTGTACGAAACAAAAACAAAAAAACGAAAAAAAGTAAAAGAAAGAAATTCACTAATTCACTAAAAATTCACTAATCATTCTATTAAAATATTTATAAATTTTTTGTTCTCGAAATATGAATGAATAATGCATCACTTTTCTTTATTTAGTTTTTTGTTTTGTTTAATTATTTATTAATGTTAAGTATTTTGTCAAATAAATGGTTATATATAATTTATTATGTATATCGATATATAATACAAACGATCAGTGTAAATAATTAAGTATCAGAATTGTGTCTAGATTTTTTTTTCTTTTTTATAAATACTCCTTTTAAAATTCTGTTATATCTATAAATTTTTTAATTAAAATACCGATAGTTTTTGTATTAATCGATGTAATACTGATCGCTTATATTATGTATTAATATTTTATTATAAATAATGATCATTTATTTATTTAAAATATTGATTAGAAATGTTTCAAAATACGAACTCCATAAATAATAACTATAATATATTACGTCATGTATATAATTATTATGAATATTTGGCATATTTTTATACAGTTTAAACATTTAGTATAAATATTTATATATTTCAGAAATATATCGTCGAATTTAAAGAGTATATTGTACTCATCGTAAAGATTAAAAAAAAGGTTATATAAACACGCGTTCGAAAACGTTTTTCTTTCCCTAAAAGTTATAAACGTTTTTCATTTATTACAGATCTTAAGAAAATGTGAAACTTTTACAACGTTTCATTATGGAAACTGTTGAAAATGATTTCCATCGAAATGATTTCCTGTCGAGTAAATAGTATGGATTGTTAATGACGGACATGTTGTTTAATGTAAATAAAAAATGAATATAATTTTATAAGAAAGCATTTTTGAAGCAATATTTATATGATTTTTTGTCATCCTTACCTTGAGTAGAATATGCTCTTTAAATTCGATACATTTCTGAAACATTTCTGAAACACATACATATATATTTTTTTTATCATATATATATATATGTATTTTATCATATTATTTTATTAATTTATTATATTATTAAATTTTTTATTCTATATATACAAAATAATAATAATAATAATAATAATAATAATAATAATAATAATAATAATAATAATAATAATAATAATTTGTTAAATATTAAGTTAATGAAACGTGTCTCACTTATACATTTACCTACAGGATAGATATATATTTCCTAAGGTTAAAATGTTCGCGCGAAGAGTATCTATAAGAAGGTTACCATAGCAAACAACGTAAGAGCGTAGGACGCAGAGCCATTTACGAGGATCTTAGTCACGTAACGAAGCATATCGGTGTAACACGTACCATGGTTTTCTTCTCCTTAGCCAGAAGCGTAAAGTACAAATGGCAAAACTATAGCTAGCTCATCACCAACAACGGATACATTGATACATCCCGTGTTAGAATAAGAGAGGAGACGTCATTTATCAATCCGACGAGAATCTCCGAGACTCCTTGGTTATTTATTATTTTCTTTTTCTTTTTTCTTTTTTTTTTCTTTTTATCTTACCTATATTAATTAAGATTTGGAGTCCGCAGCAAAGGAAGACTCTTGCGAGAATGCGACTTCTCCGACATCAATCGGAAAACTTATGTTTCTCGATACGGATAGAATAGCTTATATAAAAGAAAGAGAAAGAAGAACAAAAAAAAAGAACAAAAAAACAGAAAATGGAGATAAAAGAAAAGAAAAGAACAAAAAATTCTTATTCTTATTCTAAAAACTTTATTCACTCGGGAATAAAGTGGATAGAGGTTACTACCGGAACGGTTTCTCGCGTTTAACGGACTAGTATCGTGCTCTTTTCAAGTTGGCCAGTTGGCTTTACGAAGAACGTTAACACGATTCCATTTTATTACCTAATCAAACCGACGACATACAGATTTTATGGATCGAATAATAAATCCTGTTGTATATAATCCTCCTCGTTTCTCCATCCATTAATCATATATAAAAGTTCAAGAAAATATTTCAAAAATTTATCAAATATAAAACAAAACAAATTTAAATTAAAACGATTTAAAATTCACTTTATATATGTATATAAATATGTATCATTGATTTCATTTTATTTGATTTTTAGACAGAATTGGAGACGGATAGCGAGTGTTCGAATAGCATGATCTGCTCGACCAACAATAACAGCAACAACAACAACAACAATAATAATAACAACAACAACAATAACAATATTAACAGTGCTAATAACAAGAACAATAACAACAATACTCAGAATCATAACAATAATAACAATAACAACAACAACAACAACAACAACAACAATAACAACAATCATGGGCCTGGTAAGAAAGGAAACAATACAAGCACAATGGCAAAGGGTGCTATAGTTGTTGGGGGTGGAATTACTGCTAAAGAAAATGGTCAACAACAGGATGGCATGGAAATGGATTGTGGTGGTTGCGGAGAAAATGTCCGAGAACGAACCGTACTATGTGTTGGGGGTCGTACATGGCATTCGAGATGCCTCAAGTGTTGCGCTTGTGCCAGACCCCTTCATGATCAACATTCCTGTTTTCTTCGGGGGATGAGACTCTATTGTCGACACGATTACGCCCTGTAAGTTAATCTTTCGATTTTATTTCACTCGTCGTTTTGATTTAAAATTTCTTTTCTTTTCTTTCTTCTTTTTTTCTCTTTTAGATTAAGATAGTTATTCACATATTGCGGATTTATGTGTGACAATTAATGATGATTAATCATGCGGTTATTTCGTTCCACAATGATTCATCATTTCTTTTCTTTTAGACAAGTCGAATAACTATAATAGCCATCGTATTTATTTTTCCTTTTTTATTTTTGGTTTTTTTTCTTCTTTTCTCTTTCTTTTCTTCTTTGAATCTCCTAAAAACTTTAGCTTCAGCTAGATTAGGATTGCAAGTTATTTCACATATTGCGGATTTATGCGGCAATTAACGATGATTAATCGTACGATTATTTCGATCCACAATGTTAATTCAATTATACATTTAATAAAATAACAATTGCATTTAAATACTTTTTACTTACATCGAATAATACCAATCGATTATACACATATTTATATTTTTTTAATCTGAATCAAATAGAATTCCTTATAAATTAAAACCTTATAAAAACCTTATAAATGAAATTTACCATATCCTTTCTCTTTCTCTCTCTCTACTTTTTCTTCTTTTTTCTGTTTTATTTTTCTTTTTTTTTCTTTCTTTCTCTCGATTTTGATGATATACGATTACATCCGTTTCTCCGTTGCGTTCCATTCATAAGAAGAACGGAATAGCGAACGATATTCGGCCGGTAGTAGGCGATCCAGTAGTAGGATTACGGATTATCGATGGAAGCCAATAATATTCTTTCGTATCGAAGAGAGTACAGTGGCACCCTGCTGATTCGAGGCGGATGCCCAAAGCCGATCTTAAGAAGACGTTTCTCGGCTACCACTACGGGAGCTCATCTCGAAAAGAGAAGGATAGAAGGGGAAAGAAAAAGAGGGAGGTAGTGGACTAGGGGTTGAGAGGAAGGGGGGTGAGATCATTTGTTCGTCTTATGCTACAACGTCACGACGCCTGTTTGAATTTTTAACATTTTTAACTAGAAACATTCTCTCTCTCTCTCTCTCTCTCTCTTTCTCTCTCTCTCTTTCTCTCTCTCTCTCTTTAAGTAACTTTTGGATTGGGTATATTATTTGGTATATTTAATCTAATAATAATTATAATGATAATAATAATAATAATAATAATAATAATAATAATAATAATAATAATAATAATAATAAAGAAATAAATATTGTCAATTATGTGTACCTGTTACCGTTAATTGAATATTAATTTTACAAATTTCTTAATCAGTCTTTTTTCTTTCTAAGTAACTCTTGAATTTGATATATTATTCAGTATATTTAATAGTAATAATAACATCAAATATTTAACAAGCGAAATAAATATTATTGATTAGGTGTATCTGTTGTCATTAATTATATATTAATTTTACAAATTTTTTAGATAGGAATACTCTTTTTTTCTTCCGAGTAACTTTTAAATTCATGATATTTAATAATAACAATAACAGTAATAACAATAACAATAATAATAACAATAATAAGATGAAATATAATATATTTTTTATCAAATTAATCATTGTCAATTGTATATATGTTACTTTCGTTATTTACTGTATAAAATTTGCTGTTTTGACAATGGATAAAACGAGCGACGATTTTATCCCTTTAAAGTTCTCTTTCCATTGCCCATAAAAAATAATTACTTACACAACTTTAAACTTCCTATATACTCAAAAAATTTCATCTATCTTAATATTTTCATGTTTGATAATCTCATCCTATCGACGAAAACTTACTACGTAATGATCAAACTGGATATCCAACTAGACTTTATTTCTGATCCATAAGACGTGATCGAGCATGAAAAGAACAAAAAAAGAAATATAAATATAAATAGGAATCCTCTATGATATTTGAAAATCTATGATGTTAGAAGAGGCAGATGAGGGTTAGTTAAAAAAATTTTTATTGGTTGTTTAGCAAAGGAAAGGTCACGTGGCTTGAGGATCTATGAGCGTAGAGATCTACAGATCACATATATGTATATGTTACTGTGGGTTGCGTTCGACGTCTTATACGAACGTAAGAGTCCCTCGCCGTTGGGTGATTAATGTCTTCCGATGGTTCTTCTTCTTCTTCCTCCTCTTCTTTTTCTTTTTCTTCTTCTTCGTCGTCGTCGTCTCCTCCTTCAGACCTCACGTACAGTCGGCTATTCACATCACTGTACACTCATGCTCGTGCACGACCTGCGAAGTCACGTTGACGTAGAAGGTGTCCCGATGCCGGTGAACCCGAAGAAAAAGCCGAACCGTGTCTCAAGACCGAGTTCTATACTCGATCATCGAAAGATTCGCAATCCTAAGGATCTAGAGATTTAACAGGAAGGATCACCTTCGGGGGATGGGGAAGGGTTTGAAATTCTTCATTTGGGACGGATGCATTCATCTTTGGATATCGCTTATGTTATCGAATGGATCCTATTGTTAATTTTATGTCAAAAACATTTTTAACATATAATTGAGATCGTTCCATAAATATACTTGTTTTTGCAAATACATACAACTTACGTAATTATTAAAATATAAAATAGTATATATTGTTTATCATGTTGCATAACGTTTACTTCATTGCAATAATTCCAATTTTTCTGAATTTGTAATATTCTAATAACAATTTTAATTCAATCATGAACATAGCCAGGATAAAATCCCAGCAGACGCTGTATTACTTATTATCATATACCGATCAACAATGTGTTAATAAATAATTGATAAGTGACTACTTGCTCATATAAGTCAATTAATTATTACGTTCAGCGAAGAGTGAAAATCAATATTTTCTTTATCTTCTATAAACTAGACGTCGTTGGAGCTAACAAAGGACAAACTAATATGTTTCTGATTAGGTTTGATTAAGAGTAATATTTTTATTTAATCGAATTTAATTAGATATAATTTAATTATTTTCCTGTTCAATCATTCTTTCAATCTGAAAATGACTAGAACATATAAACAGTAGTGGAAAGGTTTAATGATAAGGGTTTATAGTCATAGGCCATGTTTCGATATCCAAAAAGGGGGTCAGTTTAGAAGGTAGGAGAACGGGTATAGTATATCCTGGCAGTACGTTTTACATGTACTACGTGGGTGCCGAGTCACGAGTCGAGGCTGCCGAGTGTCAGTGTTCCAAAGGTCTAAGGAATTCGCCTCGTAAGGCCCCGAGGACCGGGGCCTCACTCTCTCCCCCTCTCTCTCTCTCTCTCTCTCTCTCTCTATCACAAGGACCCCGGCGCTTTTCAAGTCGCAAGAGCCGCCTTTTAAATTAATAAATATTCACTGACACTTTCTCCCATCCTCTCGCGTTATCGAGCGCTCCTTTAACCCTATCGCATGGGCCGACCAAAAAAAAATAAACAAGAGATAGGAGAAAGAAAGAAAGAGAAAGAAAGAGAGAGAGAGAGAGAGAGAGAGAGAGAAAAGAAAAAAGGAAAAAGGAAAGAGTAGGCGCGAACAAAAATCGTTCTATTAGCCAGTTCCTTTACCTTCGAATCGAAACGATCTAACTCGGCTTAATTTACTGTGTCCACTAAAGTCAATAAGAAAGTGAGCTATATTATCGTTAGAAAACTTATGGTTAATTGTTATCAACTTTAATCCTTTTAAGAACAGGTTATCATAGTTTGAAATAGCCGAAAATCTATACATTTCCAATCGTTAATTTTCTACATTATTCTGTTCAAATAATTTTGTACTATTCATTTTTTTTTTTAATTTTAAAAGCATATACATTATATCTAATCATTTTCCCTTTAATAATTTTTCTTTTAATCCTAAATAATTTTAATTCAATCGTATCTTCTAATCATTTTTGTTCTAATCATTGAAATATAGACGTCAAAAAGATTAAAATAAATGACATTTGATTAAATAAATATTTAAATATATATATATATATATATATATATATATATATATCGATCATTAAATTTCTATTGAAATAACAAGACGTTAATTGTGAACAATATGGAAACAAGATAATCACATTGACATTAAAGGGGATTAACCAATTGGTCGTACTTCCTTTCTGAACGTAGGGAAACTCAGTAGTAAATCGTAAAGAATGCGTTGTGGAACGGCTAATTACTTGGCAAGTCGCACGATCGGCGTGTACTTCGAGGTAGAGGGTAATCGTGATCTGCATGCAGATTGTAGGTACCAGTCGATAGAGAGAAAGAGAGTGCTGCTGCATGACTGGGGTCGGGACTAGCACCCGACTTAATCCTTCGTTGACTTATAGGGCCCGCCTATGTCGAAGAACAAATGAATAAATTAGGGCGGAGCCGTTTGGTAGCCGACGTACGACCCTGAAGATTTATAGATACTCGATACCAGTTCTCTTTCTCTTTCTCTTTCTTTCTACTGGTGGCTGGTTACACAGGCCCTTATTTTACTCCTTCTTCTTTTCTTTCACGAGTTAAGGGTATAAGAAAGAAAGAAACAGAGAGAAAGAGAGAGACAGAGAGAGAGAGAAAGAGAAAGAGAGAAAGAAAGATAGATAGATAGATTGATAGATGGAATGATAAAGAGAGAGAGAGAGAGAGAAAGAGAGAAGGATGGCGCCACTGTTTATGCAAATGGCACCTTACCCAGCCTCTTCGAAGATATTGCGATTTGATTCGACTATGCGGTAGCTGTTGTTTCTCTCTTGACTTATCTCTCTCTCTTTCTCTTTCTCTCTTTCTCTCTCTTTCTTTTTCTGTTTCTCTCTCTTTCTTTCTCTCTTTCTCTTCTTCTATTTCTCTTTCTCTTCTAGGTGTCCGAGGCAGGGCTTCTAGGCGTGCCCTTTACACGATCAACATAACCAATAATACCCCGAAAATATCTTCGATACGACGATGACTATGCACAGGACCGAGACTAATCCCTTCCCTGGCTTACCATATTTTTCCATACAATAACCCTATACGGTCGATGGTAGACCAACCGATTCTTCTTCTTCTTCTTCTTCTTCTTCTTCTTCCTCTTCTTCTCTTTCTTCTTCATCTTCTTCTGCATGGTTGCTCTTTTCCTTGAACTTATGTACTATAAGAGTTTGATCCTATCTAATATGTTCCTATTTTTCTTTTCTTTTTCTTTTTCTTTTTTTTTTTTTTCAAAGAAAAACGTGAACGTTTCTTCGTGAGAACTTTTTCTTTTTCTTTTCTTCTGTTTTTCTTTGTGAAAAGATCACGTTCAGAGTGATCCGAAAATGCACTTCTTCTTGGAATTTATTATCTATTTCGATGTTACGTTTTAAAGAGTATGTTTTAAAGTGAGGTTATGAATTAATGGACATACTTTAGTTTGTCCTTTACTTCGATTTTTTTTTTTTATATTTACTTGTAATTTTATCAGCTTGATAATCGTTGCAGTTGGTATAGAAAAAGTGTCTGGGTATTGAATCTTTTCGTATTTTGAGTTCAGTGCTGGAAAAATGAGATTATAAATTTTAGTAAGATACATTGCAATTTTTTTTTATTATATATATATATCAATAAATGTATATGATTTTCATAATTTATATGATTTTAATAATTCGAATAGTTCTGTTAAGAAGAATTTGAAATTAGGAAATGGGAAACAAAATATTTGGAAAAGAAAATTGCATGATCCTCGAAGAATTGAAGAACAAATCTTTTAACCTTCTTACTTGATAATAATAATAATAATAATAATAATAATAATAATAATAATAATAATAATAATAATAATAATAAAATATAATAAATATACATAATAATAAATAATATAATATGATAATATTATGTAAATATTATATGAGATGATCACTTACCAAATCAATTAATTCTATAAAATAAAAAAAAGAATGGAGTAATGCGATGAAATAATATAAATCATTTTTTAAAATTCTCGTTAAAGTATAAATTCAAATAAACATTGTAGAATGTATAAAGGCCTTGCTGTTACGTTTGAATTGCATTATTGCAACGATTTACATTAGAGTGCTGAGTTAAATCAGATTGATTTTTGAAATAAATTATTTTTTACGCGATGTCCAACAAAATTTTGTCATTTAATGGTATTAAATAACAGAAATTAGGGAAATTCATTGTGAATATAAAAAGTAAAGACCCCATCAAGTACTTCGACACTTCAATTTAAAAAAAATTCAAAAAGTGGAGTTAATTGAACTGGTCAGCGAAATTGGCTTATAAAATAATAATAATAATAATAATAATAATAATAATAATAATAATAATAATAATAATGATAATAATAACAATAATGATAATAATAACAATAACAATGGCGATGTTAATATCGTATTTAATAAACAATTGGCTTATTGAAGGGATATCATCGTCGGCTGAAATTCAAAGGGTTCGAGTCATTTGTTGGCCAGATGGAAGCCACGACTGAGACGTCGAAATAATCTCGACGTAATCTACTTCCCGAATCGCGATGGCAACCCCTCTTAAACGGTGCCCCTGGTTTCTGACGCGCGCCTTTAGGAGGGCCGCTGGACATCGACTTCGGTCGAGTAGTATGTTAATGAGGACAGGACCGTGTTCGGGTCTGGCGGTCCTCAATGAACCTGCACCGAGACGCATGAGATAAAAATAAACTGAACGTTTCTCTCAGCGACACAACACAACACAATCCGTACCTTCTCGCGATAACCTTAAAATGCAATAGTTTATTATTTTTAGTCCTGTATTTTTTATTTATTTATTTCTTTTTTTTTTATCTTTTCGCGAGTTCACCTTTCTTCCACATACTTGAAAATATATTATATATATATATATATATATATATATATATATATATATATGGATGATGATTAGTTGTTTGTATTATCGTGTCGATTCTTAATTGACCAATTATTTTGAGATATAACTTGTCGAGTGACACTCGATACTGAATTTTTGAAATAACTTCGTCGATCCTCAATCTATCATCGTATTTTACTCATTCGACTAAGTATTATATAGAATCACCGTATTATGATACGCGTTCGATGAATACTATTTCACATCATACGATGACAAAGTATCATTACGACATGTTTTGATAACATTGGTAACATGTTATTTGAAACGATATTGATCTGCTATATCAAATTGCAATGATGAGTCATAACAAAAGTAGGACGATAAAAAAAGATCTTCTTTTCTTTTTTTTGTTGTTGTTTTTTTTTTGTTTCTCAAAAAATCAATTCAAAATATAATTCGAACGAAAATTGATATCCTTTAATGGGTCCCATAAAAAAAAAATTGTATTGTTTCAGAACGTTCGGTGCTAAGTGTGCAAAATGTGGGCGAAGTGTGGGCGCAGGTGATTGGGTTAGGAGAGCCCGTGAAAGGGTTTATCATTTAGCCTGTTTTGCTTGTGACGCTTGTTCACGTCAATTATCGACCGGTGAACAATTCGCCCTGTTGGACGCACGATTATTATGTAAGGCACATTATCTTGATGTAGTAGAGGGAAACAATACTTCTTCCTCCGAAGATTGTGACTCCGAACATGGTGGCAAGGGTAGTAAAACAAAGAGAGTAAGAACTACGTTCACCGAGGAACAACTCTCCGTATTGCAGGCGAATTTTCAATTGGATAGTAATCCCGATGGTCAGGATCTCGAAAGGATAGCACATGTAACTGGATTAAGTAAGAGGGTCACACAAGTATGGTTTCAAAATTCAAGGGCAAGACAGAAGAAGCACAGTGGCAAAATCAAAACGCAAAGTGAGTTTATCGTACGATTTATTTTATTTAACTTATTAACTACAAGAATATTTTATAATCATTAATATCCAACAAAATGTTGCGATAATATTTGAATTTCATAACTTGGATTTATTAAAAATTTGACTTTTCTCAAGAACAAAGTAGTCTATGAAAAAGAAATTTCTATTCCGAATTTTCGTTTTATTTTTGATTTCCAACAATGGCACGATACGATTTGGTTTTTACAATTTGGATTTATAAAAAATTTGACTTTTCTCGAGAACAAAGCTATCTATAAAAAAAATTCTATTCCACACTTTCATTTTATTTTTGATTGTCAAAAATGCTGCAATACTATTTGAACTTTAGAATTTGAATTTATCAAAAATTAAAATTTTTTTGAGAACGAAGTCGCTTATGAAAAAGAAATTTCTAGTTCGCACTTTCGACTTACTTATTTTAAAAAAACTTATTTTTAACTCCAGTAAAAAAATGTAATCACTACAATTTTCTATTTTGTTATTAGTGATTTTTTAAATCACTATAATTTTCTATTTTGGCCCTATTTTTTTTTTTTATATTTTACAGTGCATCATTCACCACCAATGCAACATCACCCGACGGAAATGTATCCCAGTAGTGTGAACGTGGTCGGAGCATACCTAGGTGGTTATCAAGGTGGCAGTGCCGGAAGTGAAAGTCCCGGAAGTCCATTAACCCCACTGACACCAATGACACCCTTAACACCAACTACCCCGACTCATCACCAACCACAATTTTGTCATCAAACGGGATAAAAATCTGCTCGATATTCGCCGATCTTTTTTTGTATGTACATAGAAAAAAGAAATAAAAAAAAAACAGAAAAAGAAGGAAAGAAAATAAAAGAGAGAGAGAGAAAGAAGATGAGAAGATGAGATTAAATAAAAACAAACAAATAAGCAAACAAAAAATGGTCGGTCGTAGAAAATGGTCGATCAGTAGTTTAGTAACATAAACGAGCTTTTAATTTTTATTTATTCGACGTCAGCGATTTAAATCGGTGCAAATTTCTAACGAAAAAATAAAAAAGAAGAAAACAAAAAGAAAGAAAAGAAATTGGACTTCCTGTTATCCTTCATTAATGTTAAAAACAAAAGAAAAATATAAAAGTAAAAGAAAAAAAGAAAAACGCGGGAAATATACGATTATTAATTAAATCGAATTTTCAGATAAACGATACGTAAATATAAGTACATGTAAATTTGCTTTCATATTTTTTATATCTGTCGCTATCGAAAAGATTTGAAGGATGAAAGGATTGTAAATAAATAAATTCTCCGTTTCCTCTTTCTTACCCGGCCTATCCCTCTCCCTCCTTCTTCCAACGCCCCCTTTGAACTTTTTTGTACATAAAAAAATTTTTAGAAATAATGTGCGATCATTATACGTACGATAACGTTCTTGCACATTCATTACTGCAATACTGTAAGCCTACTGTTAATAATAAAAAATGTCTTTTGCTGTTATAAATATATGTTATTTGCATATATCCCTCGTTTACCTTTACTTAATAATAATTTTAAATAATAATAATAACAGTAATAATTACTAAATATTTAATTAATAATGATTACTGAATAATAATGTTCTCAATCTCAATATCGATGAACATAGTAATCGATTAAAATAAAAATTTTAAAGTTTGAAATTTACAAAGTAGTGAATTAATCTTCAAAGTATTAAAGTAATCTAAAAAATGAAAAATATTAAAAATAAAAAGAAATAATTTTTTCAAAGGATTTCAGGGTCGTAGGAATAAGTGTGTCTATATACATATACATATATATATAATATATATATGTGTGTGTATGTGTATGTATGTATACTCAATCGTATATTTTATAATAGAGCTTAGTTTACAATATTTACATCACAGTACATTCATATTAAATAAAATCGTTACATCGCGTTGTTTTCTTTTATTTTCTTTTTTTTTTCTTTTCTTTTTTCTCTACGTACTGCGAAAGATAATTCCGTTCGGGAACATTGCTTCTTGATGTCATTCGAAAATACGTCAAGGATACGTAAAACTTATTCGGATTTGTTTTTTTTTTTTTTTAACCGATGTAATTCTATATTTTTCGATCCTTTGCGATTTTTAGAATATTACCATCGATAATTTATATCGACAGGATTCTATTATTTGATTAGAGGAAGATTCGATTTTCTTGATGATTTATAAATCTACATGGCGGTAATCATGTGATGATCATCAATGATCCATATAATGAGAATCGATCAGAATAAATCAAGAAATCTATATATATTCGATCATCCGATCATTGAAATCGATCAGAAAAATATAGTAAATCTGATAATGAAAATCGATCAAAGAATATCCCGAGATCTATGGAAGATGAAGGATCTATAAATTTTAGGATTTTCTCTGTGCGGTATTTATCATCAAATCATCGATATCAATGATCATATCGATATATAGACGATTCATAAATATCGAGATTTTTTTTCTGATCGATTTTATTCCTAATTTACTTATCTTCTAAATGAAGAATGATTCGTCAATCATCATCGTACTGAACGATAAACGATCTATTCATAGATTCTTAGATTTTTTTCTGATCGATTTGGAGTAAATTTTTCTTTTCTTTTTTTTTCTTTCCTAAAAAATCGTTCGACGAGACGTTACAAGTTTTTTTTTTTGAGTTCAAAGATCCGTGTTGTTTTTATTATTATTATTTTTTCTTTTTTTTCTTCTATTTCTTTCATGGTCTTCGACACTGACAGGTTCTATATTGATTTTGGTCGGAATAGGATCATCGAATAGAATCGTGACGTTTCATCGATCCTTTCAAAACTTCTTGACAAAGCTAAAAATTGACTGCATGGCAATAATAGCCTAATATCGTACGTAATTTAATAGCTTAATTAATGTTTCCTTCAAATGCATTCCACTTATGCTAAAAACAAGTAGGTTTTTTTCTTTCTAAATTATCTAAAAAGAGATAGAGAAATAGAGAGAGAGAGAGAGAGAGAAAGAGAGAGAGAGAAAGAGAGAGAGAGAGAGAGAAAGAGAGAGAGAGAGAGAGAGAGAGAGAAATAGAGAAAGAGAGAGAGGGGGAAAAGAGAGAGGAGAGAGGGATATAATGATAAAAAGAGAAAGAGAAAGAGAATGAGAGAAAGAGAGAAAGAGAGAGAGAGAGAGAGAGAGAATGAGAGAAATAGAAAAAAAGAGAGAGAGAGGATGGAAAGTGTACCTTAGATTCGTGACGAGTTCTAAGATAAATTAAAATATAACGCGCCGTTGGAAGGCCCATCCGGAAATAGCGCTAAAACTGAAGCTAACGTTTCTTCTTCGGATGATAAGAAATAGATAAAAAGAGTATTTACAAATACGTAATCGATCCAACGGCGCTAATTATACTTCGTTCGGCATCGACAACATCATGGAGTCCTGTGAGAGTTCATCCATTGACTGTTCCGAACCTAAAGAACATGTAGAGATTTTAAAAGATTAGGCTATTTCAATTTTAAACATAGCGCTTGGATACCGTTATTAGAAAAAAGAAACAAGAAAAATCGCTTGAATAATTTTTTTTTTCTTTTATCTTTTTTTTTCTTTTATCTTTTTTTTAATTTTTTTTTTATCTTATTTAAATGGCATAAAAAAGAAATCTTGTAAATGTCTAGAGTAATCTTGTAAATTGTCTAGAATCTTGTAAATTTTTTTTTCTTTTCTTTTTATTTGAAATTTGTATGTATTTTTTTTTTAACATTCTTACCATATTTATGTACTTTGCTTGATTCGTTATTATTTTGGCTTTTTTTTTTTTTAAGAACAAATAAAAATAATTTAAAAATTCGAAGCCGTACCGTGATTATGATAGATCGAAGGCGTGGGACTTTTACAGACGGCTGGACTGAGTTGCACCGGTTGCTGACTATGCTGATGTTGCTGATGTTGAAAGGAATAAGTCAGGTGTAAATTGATGTGTCGACCAAAGTCGGCCGGTGATGTTGTTGAATTTGGCGGGGATTGGTGTACTGTAATCGTCAATGAAACGAATTAAATTTATTAACAAATTTTATTTATATTAAATAATATTTATAAAAAAAATTAGATTTATTAAAAGAAATGATTAACAAAATTTATAAAAATTTGCTTATTTATTTATTTATTTATTTATTTATGAACAATGGTGAATGGATTTAGAAAACATGATTTAGAACCCATTTTTCTGGTCGTGTAAAAGAAATAAAACAAAAAAAAAAAGAAAAAAAGAACAAAGAAGAGAAAAATCGTAAAAAAATTCATAAGAAATGCAACAAAATAGAGGAACAGCATACCATGCTGGCCTTTCATTTTTCCCGTATGAAGATGCTTCTTTTGTCTCGCTCTAGAATTTTGAAACCATACTTGTGTCACCCTCTTGCTCAATCCTGTCACGTGTGCTATCCTTTCTAAATCCTGACCATCAGGATTGCTGTCCAATTGGAAATTAGCTTGGAGAACAGAAAGTTGTTCCTCGGTGAACGTTGTCCTTACCCTCTTTGCTTTGTTACCACCCTTGTGACCGCTCTCGGAGTCACCGCCTTCTGCGAAAGTACCAATTAGTTTTGCTCCCATGGTTTTATACTTAATCGTGATCATCGGAGGGTTTTACTGCAAAATTTTTATTTGTATAATTTTTGAATCTGTTCGATGTAATGATGAATAAAATAATAATTTTTAATAATTTTTATATGTATGAAGAGAACAATAATATCTAAATAAACATCACTATTATTATGTATATATGTGTGTGTGTATATGTGTACAAACAATTGTACACTATTGAGTTGTTTGTTAAGCAGTTAAGTTTTATTATATATAATATGTATTATATACATATATATATATATATATATATATATATATATATATGTATATAATATTTTTATATATAAATTAATTTTAATATATATATTAAAATTAATTATAATCAATATATTAATTTTATAGATAATTTAAATTAATATTAGATCGTGTTGTTTATTTCGATATAAAATATTGAAGTGATCTATCAAATCAAATATTTTAACATCAGAGTACCGATTATCGCTTATCCCATTACAAATAACAGCATATTTTATTGTATTATTAAACAAACATGTCAGCAATTATGAAAATGACATAATTCTAATTAAAAATCTATTTAAATTAATATATATATACACATATATATCATTTATGTCTTTTATTACATTGATTTACATATCTAATATGAATTAAATCATCTTCATAGTCACTGACTGAAATGAAAGATTTATTAATATTATTAATCATTTGATTTATCATCTAAATGACAACATTTGATTAAGAGAAATCATTTTTTGATTGAAATAGTTTTCTGTGTTTATAACGTAAAAATTGATTTACTATAATTTCTGGGCATCCTCACCATCGGATGAAGTATTGTTGCCTTCGATGACATCCAAATAGTGAGCTTTGCAGAGTAATCGTGCATCTAAGAGAGCGAATTGCTCCCCTGTCGACAATTGACGTGAACAGGCGTCGCAGGCGAAACAGGCTAAATGATAAACCCGTTCTCGGGCTCTTCTAACCCAATCACCTGCGCCTACGCTTCGTCCGCATTTCGCGCATTTAGCACCGAATGTTCTGAAAAATACAATATTTTATTAACGAACAACACGTTGAATTAATTTATTGAATTAATCAAGATGTATGTTTTTTTTGTTTTGTTTTATTTCTTTTTTTTCATTTTAGTATTTGACATAATTGTTTATTGAATTATTCGACTAATACAATTTTCGTTCTTTTTTTTTCATTTATTTAATATAATTTTTATTATCTTAAATAGCTCAGTATACGCGAACAAATATATAAAATAAACAACGACAATTGTTTCGATGACAATTGTTTATGTATTTTATATAATTTATATATATATATATATACTTTATATATATAAAGAATATATACAAATGTAAATATATGTATATATATACATATATACATATAAATTAATAAGTATTAAATTAAGTTATTATATAAATAATGAAAATAAAGTACTAATTGATATATAAAAATTGAAAAAAATTATAAAAAATTGCGGCAATTCAAATCTGAATGCGTGTGTCTCATATATCATTATATTATTTATGTTTATTTTTACATCTAATACAATAATATTTTTAGTTATTCGTAAATTCATATAATAGAGAATATCCGGCATTGATAAATTACGCGAACTCGCAGTTGCATAGACGGATTAAAAGCAAAAAAAAATGTTTAGTAGAGTCGCGTGCTTAGTGGAATGCATTCATAGCAATTTATTAGGGATCGTCTCGTACGAATATTTTACATGCAAGACTTTCTTTCTGTGAATTTAACTCCATTATCGATGCACATACGTTCTAATCAATTTCGTGATTTACAATTTAAAATTACAGAGATGAAAATATATGTACATATATATTAAGAATGATATATATATATATACATAAATAATAATAATAAGATAAATATAAATAATAATAAAATATATGTGTATATATATATATATATATATATATATATATAAATATGTACATATATATATTTGCATTTTATTGCACTTTAAATTTCGAAAAGCATTTTTTCGAAAACTTGATTTAGATAAAAATATCAATGGCATTATGGAAAAGAAAATTAAAAGACTTTTCAAATGATATGTCTCTTGACCATTATTGCCATTTAATATTTTTGAGGGGGTTGTCATCCTCCTTTGGAGGTTAGTCTAAACTGGATGACTTTATGATAAGGATTTGTTCTTCTTGGAAACAAAATTGACCTGACGTTTTTCGAAAATATCATTAAATTTCATAATAATCCGGATGAACACTCGTTTTCGTTAGGACACATTGTATATATATATATATTTTTTTTTGATATAATATTTGTTTATTAATATAATTTTTATAAGTTGAAATATATAAATTTTAACAACATACTTTTATTATTTATTTCTATAAAAATATTTAAAAAATTCGTGATTGTGATTGTAACAATATATTATATAAAATTGCAAATATAAAAATTTGAAAATGGTTTCATAAATAATAACTCTTAAAAGACTTTTAAATTTAATAATCTGTATCTAAATATTCTGTATCTTCTGAATAGTATATATAATATAATATAATAATAAAATAATAATATAATGTCCTTATTTTAAAATTGTAATGTTGTTAATTTTAATTATTATTAATTTTCTTTTGTAATATATTCTTTCTGAACGTATAAAAGAAAAAGAAAAAAAAGAAAAAAATTCCAGTAAGAGTTTATATATTATTTCAACATTATACATCTAAAAATGAGTAAATAAAGTCATAATAACAGTGAAAAAATAATAGAATAGTCTTAACCAATCTTAAATCTAACAACGAACACGTTGGATGTACCTAATAAATACAGATTTCAATTAATTTCGTAATAAAATATTCATTCAAAATATAATTTATTATAAACTCACAATAAACTCATTAATAATAATAATAATAATAATAATAATAATAATAATAATAATAATAATAATAATAATAATATTAATAATAATAATAATAATAATAATAATAATAATAATAATAATAATAATAACATTAATAATAATAATATTAATATTAATAACAAAAGGACAAAAAAAAAAGGAAACAAAAAGTAAATATTCAACGATTCTAAGAAGAAGATATCATCGATCTTCACAAATCCCAAAATTCAATGGAGAACTATAAAATAGTCGTAGTTAAATCACGAACTTTGAGCTCGTTTAATCCGCATACAATTAATAAGTTTCCTGTGAACGAAATCGAATTTTGTAATGAGTTTTTTCCTTCCTCTTTTTTCTTTTCTTCTTTCTTTATGTTTCTTTTTCTCCTTTTTTCCTTTCTTTTTTCTCTCTTTTTAAATCCATAGGTCAATAATATCCCTCGGGGCGTTGAATTTAATTTGATACCTTTCGCGTTTGTTAGGAGGCATTTTTTATTAGTCTAGAGAAGAAGAGTAAAGAACCTGGAACATTGGAGAGAAATGAATCGGTTGGTAAAAGAAAAGTCTTAGCGATGTCTCGCATTAATTACCGATATAATCGCAAAGTAGAAAGCGTAAGACATTGGGAAGAGTTGGCGAAAGAGGGTAGATGGGGGAAGAGAGAGGGTGGAGGAGAAAGGCGGGAGGAATCGTAAGAGGGTGTATTGCTGTGAAATGAAAGCGGCTTGTAATCTCCGGCTTCTTTGCAGACATGCACGCATAATCACACACGCATGTATGTGTTTACAAAGAAGGAGGAGAAGAAGAAGAAGAAGAAGAAGAAGAAGAAGAATAAGAAGAAGGAAGAAAAAGGAAAAAAAAGAAAAAAATTGAAAAACAAAAAGGACAAAAGAGAAAATAAAAAAATGGCCGAGGTTGAAACGATTTCACATAGGTTCCTTTTGGTTCTCCAAGTTCCAACTCTTGCGATTAGATAAGACCTCCGTTTAGTTGGGTAGAAGGAATAGACCAGAGATACTACTTCTTATAAGAAATAAAATAAAGTCTTATGGCGACTTGAGAGAGCGGGGGAGAGAGAGAAAGACAGAGAGAAAAAGAGAGAGAGAGAGAGAGAGAGAGAGAGAAATCTTTTTAAAAAGACCTGAACAGTCTTCTACTCGAAGTAAGTAGCCAACCAATGTGCCGCGTGTTTCACGGTCATTTATTATCTCCTTTAGGACGTGAAAAGCGAGCTGAGATCGTTCCTCTTTCGGTATGCTTCATGTATGCAACATATTATTTCGAATATTCATATTCGCGATTTATTCGTTTGTGGTAACACACTTGTATAATTTGATGGAAGATCGGTAATAATTAATTCTAATTTTTAAACTTTTGCTGCATTTTTTTTTTCATTCTTTCTTTCTTTCTTTTTCTACTTTTTTTCTTCTTCTTGTTTTCTCCGACGATCATTATTTATACACGATGAGAATAAGAGTAATTAAATTTATTAATTGTATATATCCGGATTATAATATTCGAAAGAGTAAAATTTTATAATTTTTTTTTTTTAATCATTTGATTTATTAACCATTGATTTTTATTAACATTTGAATTAGTAATGAATGATTATGTCTCTATCGACTTTATTTCTTTTTTTTAATTTCTTCTACAATTTGTTTTTCTTTTTGTTTTTTTTTTAAACCAACAGTATTAATTATTTGCGATTTTTATGGATGATTGATTTTCGAAAATGTCTAGAAAAAATTGAGGTCACTCATCAACCAGGATCAACGAAGGATCTTACAATTATTTTCTAAAATTTCTGTAATTTTAATAATAAAATAATTAATTATTTAATAAATAATTATTTAACAAATAATTAATTATTTTATCAATGACTTAAAGAGATAAAAAACAAAAAACAAAGTGTTAAATACATTACAATAATTCTCCAAACATTTTTCAAAATTTTCATAAAAGAGATTATAAATTTTAACAATTTATAAATTGTAAACACAAAAGATTATAAACATGTAACAACTTTAATTAAATTGAAATCCATTTAACATAGACAAACAATTAATGAAATAAATGTTTCCACATAAATTCTTAAATTCACCATTACTTGCAATTTTTATAAACGATTAATATGCGAACATGCATACTAAAGTTCACAAATTATATTTGTATCTACGTATATCAACTTTCCAAAAAAGAAAAGAGAGAAAAACAAAGCAAAAAAATACATTTTACATCAACTTAATATTGGTATCGAAGTTAAAAAAATCGAAGAAATAAATTACTTTGTCGTGAATTTAGGACATTTCTTTCTTGGAATAGAGAAAAACAGATTAAAAAAAAAAAAAAAGAGAAAAGTAAACAAAAAGGAAATTTTAAAAGAAGGAATAAGAAAAATAAATGGGGAAAAAAAGAATAAAAAGAGAAAAAGAAAACAAAAAAAAAGAAAACAAAAAAAAAGAAAACAAAAGAAAAAAGGGAAAAATAAAAAAAAAGGAACGAATAAAGAAAGAGAAAAAAACGAAAGACGCAAAAGCAAAGAACAAAAATTTCTCTCGGTGGAAGAGAGCGCGAGAAAGAAAGATAAATCACGAAGAAAAAACGGGAAGAAAAAACGAAAAACGAATAGAAAGGAAAAGAAAACAAAAGAAAACAAAATAAAGAAAAAAAGATACAGGCCCGAGAAGATGGTAGGTTTAGTCCCGATGTAAACGGTAGCCATGTACCGGCAGCGACACGAGCATGCTACAAGACACACGCACGTATAGCTAGATGAATGGCACTGGAGAATCTTTCTTCTACTCTCTCTCTCTCTCTCTCTCTCTCTCTCTCTCTCTCTCTCTCTCTTATTCTTTCTCTCACTCTCTCTTTCTCTGTATCTGTCTCTTTCTGTCTTCCCCCACTCCACCTTTCTTAACTCGATGTGTGTGCTTCGAGCGGTAATTAAACAACGACTAGCCGGCCATTAGCCCATTATCATATTCATGAACACGGAAAGTGCATCCCGATTCCTCGTCCGGTTTCATTGGACTACTACCAACGTTCTAAGCACGAACAGACGCGAGTCAGACCTTTTCGCCCCCACGCTGGGATATCTTATGAGGCCACGCGACTACCCTGGTGGGCCTGACACCTCGAGGGTGGTAACTGGTCCCAAGGGAGTACTTGCCTGTTATTTGTCTGTTTGCCTATTTGCCTGTTTTTGCCTATTATCCAATATGATATGTTCTAATTTATTAGAATTTTTCATTTTTTTATTTTGTTTTTTATATCTTTTATTTATTTTTTTCATACTTTTTATTATACTTGTTATTATACATTTTAATTATATTTTTCATTTTACATATATATTTTATGTTTGGTAATTTAATAATATAAAATGTAAACATTTTAATAATATATTATTTTACATATGTTTCTTTTGGATTAAATATATAATATTTTATATTTATTAATTTAATAATATAAAACGTAAAAATATTTAATAATATTTTATTATTTCATATTTATATATTAAGATGTTAATTAACGTCGGCGTGTAATATTTTAATAATTTAATTTATATTATATTAATATTTATTATATTTATTGAATAATTATATATCAATTTATAAAGAATTGAATATTATGAGGATACTTTTATTATGAGCATAGGTCTTGAGTAAACGTTTTATTTGATTAGAGTTTTATTTTGATCGAGCAAGTTGTAGTTCTGATCCTATTGTTTCTTGATGGTGGATATTCTAATTCGATAGATTATGTAGTGTTGTGTATGTTCCTTGTGTTAAGGAGAAACGTCACGCCTACGATAGATAAATCAGAGATCTGAATTTTACATTGACAGAAATATGACTGATGTTGATTCTATATCTTGACACGGTTTAACGTCATTCAGTATGTATTATTATTCTTAATGTAAAAAATAAAACTTGTCAAATCTCATAAAAATAATTATAATAATTAATAAATGATTTAATTTTTTTTTTTGTAATTATTTCTAAAAAAGATTTCGAATAATACTGACGTAAATATGTATACATTTTTTAAACGTAATAAAGATTTCTGAACAGAGATAGTAATAATAATTTATAACTAATTTAATTTTTTTTTCTAATCATTCATAAATAAAATTTCAAATAATACTTACATTAGCATAGTTTTCATCATTTCTAAAGAAATTTTCCTGTCATACTGTTAACATATACAATTTTCAAATGTGATCAATACTTCGGGACAGATATAATAAGAATAATTTGTAAGTAATCTAATTTTTTGGTCTAATCATATATAAAAAAAATTTCAGATAATATTGCTTAGATATATATAATTTTTGAAATCTGATAAAAATTTCTAGACACAGAGATAATGATAATAATGTATAATCAATTTAATTCCTTTTCTAATCATCCATAAAGAAAATTTCAGATAATTGAAATTAACATAGATTTTTTTTTCTAATAATTACTAAAATTTCGTATTATACTGACGTTAACAATATACAATTTTCAAACGTATCGAAGATTTTTAGACAGTGATAATAATATTAATAATAATAATTATTTATAATAAAATCTAATTCCTTTTCTAATCATCCATAAAGAATAATTTCTAATAACATTAAAATCCAATTTATAAAATTTATTTTTTTTTTCTTTTATAACAATTAATTTGATAGATACTAAAACACAATCGTTCATTCGTCTGTTAATCTTTTCAGAGGATTTCGGTCGTTAGCCAAAGACTTAAGAGTTAGAGTTAGTGTTAATGTCGCTTAGTGAATCACTCAGTATAGTTTTCGATCATTTATCACGCGTGAGCGAAGGAAGAGGTCGGATCTTTCAAAATCCCTTGTCGACGACTCTACGGGTCGTGGATCCTGTCGACCGGGTCATCGTAAGCCAGCATTACGAGGCGAAAAGCACCAGTCAAAAAAATTACGCGGCAGATTCCTCAAGACCTCCCGCATCTTCGTTCTCTTAAAGCATGCCCGTTTCTTATCCGTAAGACGCGTTAATTATTCTCGCGTCGTTCATCGATTATCGATTATCGATTATCGATTATCAATGTTCTTTTATTTTCCAATTTTCTATTCGTCCTTCTCTCCATCGATCCTACAAAATTCATTCTTCGTTTAAATTATGAAATTTCGTCGATCAACAATTTTTATTTTTGTACGAAGATATTGAAGATATGGAATTTTATCGATTAAAAAAAAAAAATATTTATTTTAATATTGACAAAGATTTCTATATGTTCCTTTCTTCGTCGATCCAACAAAATACAATAATTTTTATTCTTCTATAAAGATATGGAAGATATGGAAATTTCATTGATAAAAAAAATTTTTATTTCAACCTTGAAAAATATTGTTATTCTATCAAACTCCATAATTTAATTTCTACATTGAAAAATTAAAATTGCTACAATGAACAATTTCATTCGGTATTTGATGAATCCAATTGTAATCTTTACTATCGCTCACAACTATATATGATTATTCTACTCAATGATCAACCTCAGAATTTTTATCGTTTCAAACATTTCAATAATCATTGGATTTTATCATTCTGACATTTTCGATCAGTTTGCAATTTCATTGAGTATTTAAAAATCGATCTAAAAATTTTATCAATCCAGTTTCATTTCTCTATACTTTATACTCAATATTATACTCAATACTCTATTTTTATTCTTTATCCTCTGTTTGAAGTATAAATCCATTGCTTACATCGGTTATAATAATTTCATTGAATATATCAAAAATACTTTTTCAATAAAGAATAGTTTTATTGAATATTTCATTAATGATCAATCTCAATTATATTTTTTTTAATCTTTTAAATTGCTATACCACAAGTTATATTTATAATAACTATATAAATATAATTATATTTATTTATTACGTAAATATGTTATACTTATGTATTATATTTACTATACGTATAGTTATCTACTATAATACAACATTCTACGGAATTGTACGACTGAGTTCGTATTGGACTCGTAAGTAACTTTGTCTCTTTTTTTTTTCACTCTGTTATTTCTTCTCTCCCTCTCGTCGATTTCCCTGTTTGATAATGCCGACAGCGATATCGAGCTTACGTCGCGATCGGATATCACGATACTTGACTTTGGTGGGCTGGTGAGCCAGGTGACTGTGCTAACTGATTGACAGTTGGATAAACACGTTCGGGAAGTCTTTGCCGAGGATCGTCTATACAATCGATGAGTCATTTCGGGCTCTTCGAGGTCTTCTATGAGAGAAAGAGATAGAGAATGAAAGAGAGAGAGAGAGAAAGAGAGAGAGAGAAGGAGTAAGAAAGATACGTCCATACATAAGGCTACTAGCGGACCACGCATGTTCCTTTTTCTCATCGCGTGTAACGAACATTTCTATGCCAAAGTTCATCGTTCCGTCGTCGAGTCGAAAGTCAATCTTTTATTTCCTTTTTATTTGTTTCTTTTTTGTATCTTTTTTCTCTTTTTATTTCTTTTTTTTTCTTCTCTTTCATCTTTTTTTTTCTTCTCTTTCATCTTTTTTTTTCTCTTTTTCCTCCTGGTTAAATTAAATCCTCTATGGACGAACGCTACGCTTACGCGAGAAGAAATTTGCAAAATTTGTAGAAAGATCAAAAACTGACTTATAGTTGAATAAGAAATATGATCGTGAGCTGATAGAAGATAAATAAGTACTCGATATTATTGTGGATTGATAAAAAGTTATAAGATGACAATTTTAAATACTCGATGAAATTGTTAACTGTTAATAATAGTTACGGGTTGGTCATTGAACAACGAAGAAAATTATGAGATAATGAAAATTGGAGGTTGATCATTGAATACAGAACAAAATTGTAACCTGATTTTTGATATTTTAATATCAAATGAAATCGTGAACCCAATTAAAATTTTAAATCAATTTTGGAATACAGAATGAAATAATAGATTAATAAAAGTTTCAGGTTGATAATTATATATTTAATGAAATTGTGAAGTAATGAAAGTTTCGGATTGATCATTGAATAATCAATAGTATTTTCAACTAATGAAAGTTTTTGGTTAATCAATGAATATTCAATAAAATTATGGCATAATAAAAATATCAGGTTGATTTTTAAATACCGTACAAAATTATGATCTGACAAAAATTTTAGGTTAATCATTTAATATCCAATGAAATCATGATCCAATTAAAGTTTCAGGTTAATTGTTGAACGCAGAATTAAGAAATACAGAATGATAATAAATTGATCAAAGTTTTCAGCTAATATAATTACACGAAGTGAAACGATGATATTCAAGAACGTTGTAATCACTCATATACAGATGTCAAAATGTATGTGATCCATTCAATGATCCATTCTTAACTATTAACAGTTCTAAAGTATAAAAAAATGAACTAGATCTCAATGGATTAAATAAAATCAGTTTTATAGATCAACAAAATAATTCACGATAATAGGAATATTAGAAATAGGTTGAATAAGCCATTCCTACGACGTTAGATGTCCAATAAAATGTTCGATAGATTATCTTTTTATTTCTTTCTCTCTATTATAACTATAACCTAATCGAATTGATTTCGATTACGTTTCTGTCAGGTACGGCACTAAATTGAGAAAAGCCAGGAGATATCTCGTATATGAATCGAAACGCGGGTTCGATAACGGCGCCAATTACACGTTGTGTTCCCTTTCGATTTATGTCGTCCACAAAATACTCATTCTTATTGGTCAACGGAGATCAAGAGACTTAACTGAATTGCTTTTCCTTAATGAATGTGCACATATTATACGAACGCATACACTCTCAAGTAATAGATGTATGGGTTAAATCGTATATCTGTATCATCAGAAGAACAACGATACTCAATTCTGAAACGTTTCGTATTCTACAAGGCTGCCAAATTAACCAGTAGAACGTTTCTTCTTCTTGTTTAGATTAAAACTAAGGATCTCGTTGGCACCCAATAATTTTCATGTCTCACTCGTTCGAGCCACGAAAAATGTGTTCGTGATCATGTATGCATATGATTCTTTTTATTTCTTTTTTATTATGAACTTTTCTTTCATTATCTTTTTTCTTCTTTGCTTTTCATTCTATTTATGCATTTTTCTTTTACTTTCTTTTCTTTTTCTTTTCTTTCTTTTTTTTTCTTTTTTTGATTGAGATTGAATACGTAATACTTTACAACAATAATCGAATTGGAATTCGAACTGGCAATTAATACAGTGATTGTATAATAATGACGCGTTTTTGATCCAATGTAACAGTAGATATATGACAAATAAACATTTTCTTTATTACTAACATATTTATTAAACAATTTGTATTTAATTTATTCAAGACGAGAGATAAACAACTAAAGAATAACTAGATATTCAATATTCTATTCATTTAATAATAGTTAAAAAATTCATTACAATGTATCTTTATTGGATAAGTGTCTTATCCTTATCTAAAAAATTAAAAATATTAATTTAATTATATTATAATTCTAAGAAATTCAACAAATTTCTATTTGATATCTTAGCCTTTTCTAAAAAATTCAAAAATTTAATTTAATTATAAGAAAGAAATTCATTACAATACATTTCTATTTGTTAAGTGTTTTATCCTTATCCAAAAAATTGAGAAAGTCAACTTAATTATAATTAAGAAATCTATTATTAGATATCCCTATTTGATAAGTTTCTTATTCACGAATTGATGAATTAAAAAACTTAATTTTGTTATATTATAACTCTAAGAAATTCTTTAGAACATATCCCTCTATTTGATAAATGTCTTAACCTTTTCCAAAAAATTGAAAAGCTTAGTTATAGCTAAGTAACCTATCACAACATGTCCCTAATGAATAAGTTTCTTCCTTAAAAAAATTGTAATATTTAACTCAATTATAACTAAAAAATCTATTATATTAATAACTGACTTATCCTAGAAATTAAAAAATTTATCACAAAATATCTCCTTTTAATATACCCTAATATACAGAAATGACGAAAACTTATCATAAAATATCTCCCGTTTAATGAATGACAACTTAATAAAAAATAATAAGAAACATAAAATATAAAAGTAATATAAAAAAAGAAATAAGAAGAAGAAGAAGAATAAAATGACTTACAGTGCATAGTCGTGCCTGCAGTAGAGTCGCATGCCCCTTAAAAAACAAGAGTGTTGATCGTGCAACGGTCTGGCACAAGCGCAACACCTAAGACACCTCGAGTGCCATGTACGCCCGCCAACGCACAAAATAGTTCGTTCTCGGACGCGTTCACCGCATCCACCGCACTCCATTACACCAGGAGACATGTCTGATCCGATGAGGCCACCGGTGGTTTCCGTCGGGCCCAGACTCGTACCAGTACCTTCGCACACGCCATCACCGTTCATATCCTCAACCTCCGTCTATAAATAAAGAAAAATTTCTTTTTCTATTTTTTTGTTCTTATTTCTTTTTATTTTGTTTTGTTCCAGTATTTTTTTTTTATAATAAATATAGCCTCTAAATAATATACAAGTAAAACTGACGTACAACGCGATATTGAATATCTTGAAATTTAAAAAATTTTTATATATCTATTTTCAAAGTTATATATTTTAAAAAACAATTCTTTATCAGGCTTGATATATTTTTTTTATAAATTATATAATGTGCATTAGTTCGTTGTCATTATATTGTTATTATAATCTATGTATAATATATTGTTGCTATAAAATGTTTAACGGGATGTTTAACGGGACAAGTAAGAAAATTTGTAAATAAAAAACATCAATGAAATGTTAATTTTGAAAATAGTGATGATGATTATAATATTCATTTTATTTTATTTTTTTTTAATTTTTATAGTTTTATATGTATGTATATATATTATCATTTATTTCATGATTTATATGTTAACTTATATATATATATATATATATATATATATATATATATATATATATGAATTAGAAAAAAATATACAGATATCCCTATGTGTCACCTGAATTTGTTATTTATATAATTTAAAAAGAAAAAGATATTTAAAATAATTTAAGAGAAAATTTAGAATCTACCTCCATTTTTTATTATATCTGAATCTCGCGTAATACATTTACATACTATATACACACATGTACCTATATATGTGTATGTGTTATTCAATAGTTAAATTAATACTATTATATTTTTCAATGTTAATGATAATAATAAAACAAAAAACATTAAAGAAAAATTATATCATAAATATGAAAAAAATTCATAATAACAATAATTATTATAATGATAAATTAAATCGAAGTATAAATAGAAGTTTTATTTAATTTCATCGTTCTAGTTATTTTAATAAACAATATAACTTATATTAACATTTTTATAAACAATTTATTCTCTATAGTTTATAATTTTTTTTAAATTCCAGAATAATAAATTAATAATAATAATACTAATTTTAGTAATTTTATTATAAACTCATTGAGTAATAAATTTTGATTTTCATAAAAAAAAAAAATAAATGAATATTCAAAAATGGCGAAAATATTATCGTCTATATTTACTAGTTCGAAAGAAATGATCGAAACAAAATTGTAAGAAAAGAAGAAATAGTAATATTAAAAATAGAAAACAATTTCATTTTCTTTTTTTTGTTTTTACAATACTTTTTAAATAATAATATCTGCTCGTTTGTTACACGGACGAACAAAAAGCAAGAAATAACGTTTGACGTATAATGAGTAATCCTTTCCACCGCATTAGAAAAATACAAATCGAAGTCTGTGACTCGTATAAATCGTATTGTCCCACCCTATATATAATAAATGCAGACTCGATCACTGAAACCTCAACGTGTCCATGTCAACGAAAGCATGAACGAAACTTTGATGGATGCGACTCTTTCCTTCGTTTTCTACACAATGAGCCCTTTCGTTCTAGACGTCTAAGTCAGATATTTTTTGATCGGTTAACCGCGCCAAGAAAATCAACTATTTTTTTCTCATTAGTAAAGATCACATCCGGTATTCCATCTTCATTTTTATTTCGTAAAAATTTGACTCGGATATTGTCAATTTTAATCTTTTTTTTCCTTACATATCATTTTTTTTACAACTTTTTCCATGAAACATTCGTGACGCCATTATGTGTTCCGTTCACCATTTTTTATTCTGCCATCTTCTTTTATCGTTACTTTTTTTCTTGTTTCTTTTTTTCTTTTCTTTTTTTTCTTTTTATAAGTTATGCGAAATTTTTTTTTCTATAAATTTTTTCTGTTAATATTCACATTCAGAAGTACCAGTGGAGTTCGAAATTGGATCCCAACAAGTCTAACGATAAACAGCTGGTCAATGAAAAAGACGCATAACAGGGTGCGTTCTTTGCATCGTTACAAACATGACTGCCTAGTCAGAACTACCCCCTCTTTATCTACCCTTAACCTTCCTTTTTCGTATCTTATTTTAATAATATAAATGATTATCCTTTATGAATTTACTGACACTCGGCAATTCTGGGTTTCTGTATTTTCTTTTTCTTTTTGTTCGTATATAATTTAATATAATTTATTATGCAAAACTACAAACATTAAATATATATATATATATATCATTTTACGAATATTAATAAATAAAAATAATTTATTTTATCTTTTATTTATTTAATATTTAAATAAAGACAAAGCTCAGTTAAAATTTTTTTCTAATCTTTACGATTTAGATAATTACAAAGTAAGAAATTTGAAATCTTATAATTTACATTTTGAAAGGTATGATAATTCCAATATTAATTAATAAATCTATAATTTTTTCTTAACAACATATTATATGCATATAATATATTGATATTAAATACATGTTTTTTTTCTAACTGGATCATTTATTTCTGATCGTATTATATAAAAAATAAACAATGAAAATTATTAACAGAAATATCTATTGAAAGAAATAATACCATTCCTAATATTATAATTAATTTGAAACCTAATCTCGAACGGAATAAGTGTATATATATATATATATTGTATATACCCACACATATTTACAGAAAGCGAAACTGGTAATATTCCCAATAAAAATTAAGAATAAATTGAAAATGATTATAGAAATGATTAGCCAATGGAAAGATTGAAAAATGATAATAACCAGTAAAAAGAAACATATGCGAACTATCACTATGTCTACTGTTCGATTCCCAAGGTCACCTAACGAAGTGAGAAAAGCTGATCTCATGTATGACAAGTATAATAACAAAGGACGGGGTGTCGCGGGTTCGAATCCCCTCCCTCTCCCTTACCCTCTCCCTCACCACCAGACACACACGTTCGATTTTCACAGGACAATCCCCCGAAAATCACGCCCCTGACAGGTCTGTGTCGCACGCTCGGAACGAACTTTACTTTACGAGTGGAATCCAACGCATTACAAATGGCTCGTATAGAGAAGAGGGGTTGGTTGCCTGTGGCTACTACAGGGTGGCTCACACGTATCGAATACGTATATCATCTATATATGTATATATGTATATATATGTATATATGTATAGAACATAAGTTAGGTGTGTATGTGTGCTTTGAAAGCCATGTTCTTCTTTGGTCTTTGTATATATATGTATATGTATACCTACATACTTATAGATACATATGTATATATATATAGATATATGTAGGTACGTTCATAGGAAGCTGCTAACGTAGGTATCACGTTACAATGACATTATGTAACTTCACACACCCTTATAACTGTGACGTTCGGTTAACCACCAACCATAACCAACCAAATGTTCGCACGTCGAACCGGCTGCAGTTACATACCACCCGTAGCTCGGTACTCCGTACTCGGTTGGTTATTGGCTTAGATGATGGAACGTATAACGTTACTTCTGAAGTATAAGAACGTTCAGAAACAGATGTTCTAGGTAGAATCAAAAGGGACGTTAGATTCAAATACGAGATTTTTAACTCGAAACGTTTGATATCCTTGCATTAGGAAAATGTAACGTTCTCTTTGATCGTTTAGAAATGTTTTGTTTATTTATTCTATTTACTATTACAAATTATTTTATTTATTTTGGACTTATTAAAAAGTAAATAATTATATTAATTTTTATTAATTTTCTTTTGTTGGTATTAACAGGTTATATACAATTAGATGGTCTAAAAAAAGGACAGTTTTTGTTTTATATGTAATTTATTTCATGAGTATAAAGTCATGAAATATGTCTGATATTTTGTGTATATTTCGAGGCATGTTTTCCAACAAGAAAAAAAGTAAAACATTTCGTTATTCTCTTTGAATTGTCGACGTTGAAACAATCAAAATCGTTTTATGTTGCAATATATTAAAAATGAAAAAAAAAATGAAGAAGCCCTTAAAAAAAATATTTAATTACTTTTTTAATGATTAAAAAATGAAACTATGATTTTGAAGAAAAAATTTTTAAATTACAAAAAATTAGGATAATGATAGGAGAAATAATCGTGTTAAATTTTTCATTCAAATCGGATAAGTACTTTTCAAAATATCATTTGCATCGATTTAAAAGAAACATAGTTTTGAGAAGACAACGTTTAAAATTTAAATAAATCTGTAACTTTGTCAATTTTTTAGAATTTTTTCTGAACGAAAAAGATTTTCAGAAGGAATATTTTTATGAATATAATATTGTGGAGTAAAAATATTTCGAAAGAATCAGTTTTCTTTTTCGTTTTTTTTTCAACTTTTCAAATTACATAATCATATCAAATAATAATAATAATAATAATAATCGGTAAAAGAGTCTTCTTTTTATTTTCTTTTCTTTCTTTTTTTTTGTTTTTTTTTGTTTTTTTTTTTTTTTTTTTTTTTTCTTTGATAAAACATGTGAGGTAGTTTAAGATCATATGAATTAGGCTCGATTAGAAAGGATTCACAATGGGCTAAGTTGAATCTGTAAAGGTGTAATACGTATGTAATAAATATCGGAAATTGCACTTGCCGCTTGGTTTGCGAGTCTCGAATAACTCGAGTACCGCACCCACGCTCTAGGTTCCAAAGGCTCGGCCTTCGGAGAGTTATAGACGACAATAATGACCCCTGCTCGCATGCGAGGCGGGATCGTAAAACGGAGGATTAGACTTCTTTTCATTATCCGTCTAATATACTGTATATCAGATATGAAATACGCGGCTTACTGAGAGAGTCTCTATGCGTGTTTAAACCTTAAAGGAGAAAGTGAAGTCCTATTGCGAAATACTTTTGATTCTTCAGAGATATTCGCCATCTTGATTGACGTTCTTTCTTAGACAATCTTTTCAAGATTGAAAATATTTAATAATAATTAATTTTATTTATTATTCTATCTAAAGAAAAAAAGGAAAAAGAAAAGGATAATATAAAGTAGCTTAAATATCTTCTGATAATGTAATAATTTTCCTATCGAACATTAACTGAATATTGAGGGAAGCCATTGTCGCTGAATTTCTATTGCAACATTTTTAAGAAACTTGAATCTTGATAGATTAGATCAGATTGGATCAGAATTCTTTTTTTTCTATGAAATGCATTTTTGATATTCTTGCATTATCTATATTTAAAAAAAGATATATATATATATATATTTAATAAATATATATATTTAATAAAGATATATATATATATTTTATATATATATATATGTATATTATATATATATATAAAATATATATATATGTATATTATATATATATATATAAAATATATATATAGGTATGTAATTTACGTATTCTAAATAATTCATTCCAATCTAATGGGATATTAAATGTATATTTAGAAGTTGAGTTATATTACAAGGTTTTTAAGGAATATGGATCTTGATAAGATCATCCTTATTTTGATTAATGTTCAAACACAATTTTATTATAATAAACAAAATTTTATTATTAATCATATTAATTGTTACTGGTAAAGATCTAAATATTCTACATTGGGATATTAGAGAATTTTAGAAAATAATAGAAAAGTTTATAGTTAAGTTTTATATAGAAAAGTTTAGAAACTATTTTTGTTGTATTCTATTGTAACATCTTCATGAAACTTGATTCTCAATAAATTATTACTATTTTGATTGGAGTTTTTTCAATGCAATAAATTTATTCTATTGTTGTATTTAAATGATTTAGGACCTCTAAACTGGCTATTAAAGTGGATGTTTAGAAGACGTCATTGGATCCAGACAGATTATTGCCATTTTGATTGAAAATTTTCTTTTAAAGAAAAATTTCATATTAATTTTCTAATTAGATATTAAAGGAATGTTTGGGAGTCTATTGCAACATTTTTAAAAAACTTGGATCTTAATAGATTAGATTAGAGTAGATTTTAATCAAAGTCTATTTTTTTATATAATACATTTTTTATATTCTTCTATTTATATTAAAAAAAATATATATATTGTATAATTTAAATACTCTAAATATTTCATCCTAATTTTCTAATAGGATATTAAGTAGATATTTATATATTAAGTTATATTGCAACATTTTTAAGTTTGATTGATGTTCTTTTAAGATAAACAAAATTTTGTTATTTTTTTATTAATTATTAATAGAAAAAAATCTAAATATTCTAATTTTATAATGGGATATTAAATATAATGGGATTTATAATGGGAATGTTTAGAAATTATCGCTGTTGAGTTGTATAGTAACATCTTTATGAAATTTAATTTTTTATAAATTATTATCATTTTGATCAGAGTTATGCAATAAATTTAATGCAATAAATTTATTATATTATATATTTATTATATATTTAAATGATTTAGAATCTCTAAACTGGCTATTAAAGTAGATGTTTAGAAGACATCGTTACTGAGTTATCATAATATAACTATAAATATGTCATATATATTTGAAGAACTTGCGTCTAGATACATTATCGTCATTTTTATTTTTTTTTTTTATGTAATATGATTAATATTTATAATATAGTTAAGATATATAATATATATTTTTTTATATATATTTATAACATTTTTACATAATAATGTAATATATTTTTGATATTCTCTTATTTACAAAGTATTTCAAATAATTCATATTAATTTTCTAATCATATATTAAATAGATGTTTAAAAGACATTATTGCTGATTTATATTGCGAATAAGTTATGATCTAAGATTATGATGTCATATTAAATGGGTTTTTAGAAGCCATTGTTGCAGAGTTATACCGTTTTTGATAAATCATTTCTATTTTGCTTGGAGTTTTTTTCATTGCAATACATTTATTATATTTTTTTGTTTAAACGATTTAAGAAACTCAAAATATTTAACACTAACTTTCTAACCGTTTATTAAAAAGAATAATTAAAAGCCGATTGTCATCGAATTGTATTTCAAAATTTTCACAAAATTTTGATCCTGTTAGATGATCGCCATTTTTCCATTAGATTTTTATTCAATGAAAAATACATTTTTTTTATATTTTCCGATATTTACAACAAAAAAGAGAAAAAAAAAGAAATAAAATTTAACTACTGCAAATATTTTAACATAAACATTATTATTTTCTAATCGTATTTATTTCTACCAATTTGCGAGTAAATTTGTTATTAATTTTCAAATATTATATTAAGATAAAGAATGACATAGATATTGATTTATGTATATTATTATTGGAGCAAGATAAATTTTTTAAAACTAACTATAATATTTTTTAACTAAATTATAATATTTTTTTCATACAAAAAAGGAACTACTAGATAAGGACTACATAAGTATATTATA
>NC_060968.1:1136642-1144142 GCF_910589235.1 Vespa crabro
AATTACATCTGGTAAAAGATATATATAAAAATATACATAAATATATATCTGAAACATTTATATAAATATAAAACATTTATTTATTATATATACAGTATATATATATATATATATATATATATATATATATATATAACATTGATTTACTATATATATGTATATAACACTAATATACCTACGATATAAAAATTTATATATATACCAATATATATATGCAGTAAATATATACAATACATATATATATATATATATATATATATATGCATATATATATATAGATATGTATATATATACATATATAATATTTTATTGAAAGTATATATATATTTATAATATATATATATAATATATATATTATAAATATATATATATATACACACCTATGTATATACGAAATAAAGTGACTGTAATATTCAAGCTTAAGGCAGATGCCGGATGGATTAAAAAACTATACGTGAAAGTTATGTCTCAGCGTCTTGTCACGTCTTTAAAGAAGACAATAACTTCCTGCTTAAGCAAATCCGACGGGTAGATACAAATCATTTACATAATCGAGCCAAAAGATATTTACTTGTACATCTATCGTGTGTAATTGTATTAGTAAAAGGATTAAGATGGGTGGATAACGGGTGAGAGAGTGAGAGGAAAGAGAAAGAGGGTAATGGTGAGTAGCCGGGGTGAGGAGAGGGGGAGGGGAGTTTATGGTGCGTGATACGTGTGTGCTTCGCGAAGATGAAGAAGTAACGCCGTAGGAGGTGAGAAATAAAAATAAAAAGCTCAGGGGAATCCTCAGCTGGGGGTCATTCCTGACGGAAGGTTTTGGAAGAGTATAGTATGCGACCACCTGGCCAAGCATAGTTCTACCTTGTAAACGAGCACTCTGTATCTACTACTACGATAATAAACATAATCGACACCTTCATAGTCATCTTCGTACGTAAATTTCAATAGATTTCATAAACATAAGTTTCAATAAATAATTTTAGTAATGTCGTAATTAATTTTTGCGAAAATTTTGTTTTTAACAAAAAGAAAAAACAAGAGTTTTATTGCGATAATAATGTTTTTCTTTTCTTTTGTCGTTTCATTTTAAATATATAAATTTATATATAGAACTATATAAAAAAAATATATATATATAAATTATATAGACGTGTGTATATTATTTATATAAATATATACATATATATATAGTAATATCGTATATATAAATTGTAATACCGAAACATACGTATATAGCTCAATTTATAAAATTTGTCACAACCCGATTATATTTTTCGCTAATATGAGTAAAAGAAAAGAATGTAGATATAACCTAATTATTTATGTTTAATCGCAAAGAAGATGGTTCGCTTATTTACTCGCTTAGGAAAGAAAATAAAAAAAAAATTTTCGTCATGTTATATGTATTTATATGTGCGTAAATATATATATATATATATATATATATATATATATATATATTGTATATATAAATATATACGATATTAAAATAATATATATATATATATATATATATATATATATATATATATATACATATATATAAATTTTAATATCGGAACCCAACCAAATATATAAGATTTGTCATGATTATCACACGATTATTTATCTGGCTGATGCGAAAAAGAAAATAAAAGCAAAAAAAAGAAAAGAAAAGAACGTAGATACAATCTAATTATATGTATTCAATCGAGAATTAAATGAAACTTAAAAGATGTGTTTCCCTTACTTATTCTCTTAGATAAAAAAAAAAAAAATGAAAATCTCCGTGTCTCATTGAACATTTTTATTTAATGACAGGAGGACCGATTAGTATCCCGCTGATACCGAGGGTGCCAGAACTAAAAGTGGCGCTCTCCCTTTCCTTTCCTAACCCTGGATCGAAATGGGACGATGATTTGAGATCGTCGAACAGAGCGGACATCGAGTGAAATCATCTAACACTACGACAAGTGTTACAGAAGCGAGCGATTATCGTTCGCCTATCGGATACAATAGTGATTCGGTCGATTCATAAACCATCCATCTACCCTTATCTCGGTTAGAAGAGGTTCTATTTCTCTGTATAACACGCACGTGCAATCTATCGGTAACAGTGATCTGCATGCATACTCTCGAATGTCAAAACCCCTCCTCGGATAACCATCCTTTTTTTTTTCTTACCCCTAATTCGTGCAGATATCTCATGTCCCGATCAATCAACTTTTTCTTTTTTTTTTCTTTGTGTTAGAATTTTTTTTTTACATTGGATATGATATTGGGAATATCTCCCAAGATCGGGAGATATTGGGATATTGAATTATATATAACTCCTTTTCTCTTCTTTTTTCTCATTTAGCTTTGTTACGACCTATCAATTGATTAAGATTGAGAACATATAATGAGATAGATTTTAACAAAGATAAAAAGAAAAAGAATAAAATGTAAGTATAAAGTTTATCTATTGGATATATCAATAATGTAATATTAAAATTTTATTAAATGATAGATATGTATTGAGTTGAACGATAAGTAACATTAAAATTATTTGGATTGTAAAATGATATAGTATTAAAATTTTATTTATTACAGTATTAAATTTTTCATCGAATTTAATTAAATTTTAAATATAACTATTTAGTTTCTATTGATTTGTTCAAAAATTACTTAAATTCTTCCATAATGTGCTATTAAAATATTAAATATTATCTATTAAATATTATTAATTGACAATTAAGTTTTCAAAAATCATCCAGTATAAATATCATGATTAAACGCAATTCTAATTCTGTTTATTAATACTTAATCTAAAATTTCGATAACGAACACAGTAAAAGTTCGATCCTACTATCAATTTTGATAATTAAGACATATCCAATCGTAAATTTGTTAATACAATATCAGGTACATATTCGGTACAAGATATAAACACACACACACATACACAAAATATTCTATTTTCTGTTATTACAATAGTATCTAAAACTTATACGATGAACATAATATATTATTTTAATCATATTGTCAAATCTAATTGACTGACTGATATAAATATCGAATTAACATGAAAAAATTTGTTTATGAGAATAATTTCAGAAACACCCAGTAGAAATACCAAAGTTTGTACTTTACACGAGTATATATTAGATGTGTATGTAACATGTAGTACCTATCATCCAGGTAAGTATCGGTGGTGCTGTAACGAATACGTGATACGGAGACAAATCGATCGTTAGCACGTTGTTGCTCGCGCACATCGAAGGTAAACCATGAGAGAGAGAGAGAGAGAGAGAGAGGGAGAGAAAGAGAAAGAAGAGAAGAGAGAGAGAAAGAGAGAGAGAGAAAGTCCCTTGAGTAACGATTATTTACTTCGAAACATTTATATGGTATATTTCCACGTGCGTCTATTATCAGGCGCGAGGCAACCCATGATAAATGCCCCGCATGAAAAATCGATTTTATTGTCGGAAGAGACGCCGAACGAACATTCCATCCGTCTGTCCATCCGTCCATCGCATTGGAGCACGTTTGTTGGCAGGAGTGAACGTTTCGACACACACGTATCTCTCTCTCTCTCTCTCTCTCTCTCTCTCTCTCTTTTTCTCTCTTTCACACTCTTTTTCCTTTTCTGTCTCTGTCTCTCTTGGATAACATGCGGTGGTCCGAGCGAGTGATGGATACGCCTACTTTTGATATTTCGGTGATCAATAACGCTTCTCGATGCCATTCGCGCCGAAGGAAGATCCATTATTCAGGCGCAGTTGCTGGTGAATATATAATTTACCACGTCATACCGGCATCGAGACCGGCTAAATAGAGAAGGATAAAGAGAGAAAGAGAGAGAGAGAGAAAAACGAAGAAGACACGGATGGAGAAGAAGATGAGGTAGATGATGGAAAAAAAAAGAAGAGGAAAAAAAAACAGAAATGGGGAGGAAAAAAAATAGAAAAAGGAAAAATCACCTTCGAAACTTTCGTGATATTCAAAATTTATTCGATAGATTTTTACTTAATCTTTTTTCTTTTCTTTTTTTTCTTTTTTTTTTTTATTTATTTATTTAAATTCGACGATTCGTTCGTTTAAGTTTCGCGTTTTCATTTATAGTCTTATTCGCAGAATGATCTTTACGAGTGTTAAAAATATTTCAATAATACACGAGTATAAATATTTACTAATATTTAGATATATTGAATTTATTCATTCATTTCCAATTTTATCGGTTATCAATTTCTTGTCGAAGAAAAGGGAAAAATTTCTTTAAGAATTATGAAACTTTAATCGTACTCAAATTTCTATTAATCAGAGTTTACTAATTTCTAAAGACATTGATTCATTCATACAAATTTTTTCCTACTGATTCGTTTCTCATTTTATCGTTTTTCAATTTTGTCATTGATATAAAAAATTTTTGTTAAGGATTATAATACTTTAATCATGCTCGAACTTATATCGAGACAAAATTTACTAATTTCTAAATACATCGATTCATTCGCACAAATTTTTTCCTACTGATTCGTCTTTTATTTTATCGTTTTTCAATTTTGTAATAGATACAAAAAATTTCTTAAAAAATTATGTAACTTTAATCACACTCGAGGTTACATTGACTAGAGTTTATTAACTTCTAACTTTTTAAATGATAGATACTACATGTTATATATACATGTAAATATATTCCTTGGTATTTCTACTGAGTGTTTTTGAAATTATTCTAATAAACAAATTTTCACTATTAGATTTGACAATATGATTAAAGTAATATACTATGTTTATTACTTTATTAATTTCTAGACGTATCTATTCAATCGCAAAAATCTTTTCTTATTTATTCGTTTTTAATCTTATCAATTTTCAACCTTGTGGAGTAGAATTTAACGAAAAACTTCATTAAGAATTATGAAATTTTAATCATGCTTGAGCTTATATCGTACAGATCTCACTACTATTTTGATATAGATATTGATTAAGTCATCAAATTAAATCATTTCATCGTTTCTCAGATTTTTCAATGAAATATATATACAGTAATGTCAGAAATATAAGTAATGTCAGAAGAACAATAAAAATTTAAAAATAATTTAATTTATTCAATAAAATTCATCGATTTTTTAACGTATATGAAATCACTTGTATAAGTTTCCTATTTCTCTTAAGACTTGTCGAACTTATAAATTCAATATTTTAATAAAATAAATATCAATCAGATTTGAAATTATAAATTTTTATGTCTTGTTATTTAATGCGATATTTGTTAATTGTTACAATTCGAAGATATTATAAATTGTCCTATCTAACTCATTAATTATCACATCCTGTTATTAATATAAATTTCTCGTTTTTATACCTATTCAAGACGATCATATCTGTGAATCTAAAACTTCGACGAAACTGATCACAATTAAATTAGAAAATTAGATATTTTAATTTCTTACGACTGATCACAAGCATTTATAAATTGTAAGAGTATTATCATATATAGTTAAAAAAGAATATTTATTTCTTTTTTAACTATAACGAGGAAGGAATAAAAAGAAACAAAAGGAAAGAAAAAGAAGACGAAGAAGATGAAGAAAAAAAAATTTCTTTCAAAAACCACAAAATTCTCTCTCTCCCTCTCTCTCTCTCTCTCTCTTATCTATCAAGATCCATCCATCAATCTCATCAACAACAAATCTCTCGGTTCAATGAAGACAGAGTTCTTTCAATTTCTTCTTCTTTATCGAACTAAACTAAACTTAAGACGTTTCTTGAAATCTCCTAGCTTCTATAGATTATATATAAAAAAAAAAGAGAAAGAAAGAAAAAAGAAAGGAAAAAAATCCCTTATGGCCATAAAACAGTCTTCCGTGGTGGCCTTGTCCCGATCCTAGATTTACGCGTATTAAAAGGAAATTACAATATTAATAAGGCTCTTTTTAATGGGCCAATCGTCTCGATCTCTCTCGAAACCGTCCGCCCTCGGCTCAGGTCCTTTCGCCTTGAAACTCGTTACGATTCTAAAAAAGACAGAGAGAGACAGAGAGAGACAGAGAGAGAGAGAGAGAGAGAGAGAGAGGAGAACAGGGGGGAAACACGCAGCCGTAAATATCGAAGAAAATATCGTTTATCGTTATTCACACGCGTTATTGCCCTGACGATATATCATTCGACGATACGCTCATGTCCACGCGAAGAAAAATCATTTCTGGTTAGCATTTCTCTTTTTCTCTAGGTTAAAGAAGTCGTGCGGCTTCTAGGAACATCCTCAGGATTACTATACTTCGACTATTTCTATAAGATTTTAATGATAGTAAATTCGAGCTTTAATTTCGTTTATTTATGTAATGGCGTATACTGATATGGCTAATAAGTAATGTCAGAATTTAAAATATTCTATGTATGTCTGAATAGATAATAGTATTTAGTGATAATCATTCGATAATAAGTAATTTAAAAATATTTCAGTAATAACTTTTCAATAATAAATAACTCAAATTTATTTCAGTAATAATATTTCAGCAATGATTAATTCAAAAGTATTTCGGTAATATTATTATAATAATAAGTAACTCAAAATTAATATTATTTCAGTAATAAGTAATACCATATTCAATAAAAAATATTGACAATGTATTAGAAAATTCCGATATTGCTTATTGACCGATTTAATACATATGAGCCACTGTTGTTTACTTTATATCGTATTCATTGTGATTAGAATTAGGATATAGAAATAATAGTAAACATTAGAAATATACTCGGATCTATCGTTTTATACAAAATAGACATAAGTCGTCTAGAAATTAATATCTATAAGGATAAACAAACAACATTTCGAAATATTGATCTGATCATTTATTTCTTATTAAATTTATAATTTATTTTACTTTATCGTTCAAACAATATTTGTTATTTTGAAATCGTAAATAAAAGTGATTTATTTATTTACTTATTTATTATTATTATTATTATTATTATTAATATTTTCATTTTTTTTTCTTTTAGCAACGATATATCTCTATTTTACTTCAATTAACTTTAGATATTTGATAATAAAAAATTTATATGATCATAAAAAGTTATGTAAAAAATGTTATATTTATTTTTTTTAATGACAAACTAATTAATATTAACATACACAGACACACGCACGCATATATATATATATATATATATATATATATATATAACAATTCGTTAAATTCATTATCTCGAAAAGAAGATTATTATAAAAAAAAATTATTAGACAAACACATTTTATGATAAAAGATTTTTAATAAGGCTATTAAAATATGTTAAGTAGCTATTATCTACTCACTATAGATATTAATCTACTCACGTAAATGCATAAGACCGTAAAAGAGAAGCAATCATGACGTGGTCACATGTGTAACGGAACAAGTACGCAAGCAAGCAAGCAAGCAAGCAAACAAGCAAGCAACCAAAGAATCAAACAAGCAAAGAACCAAGCAAGGAACCAAGAGAACGAACGAGCAAAACGACGAAGGATCGCAGTATTTCATATTTAACGCGAAATCG
>NC_060968.1:1149142-1351642 GCF_910589235.1 Vespa crabro
AACTACACAAGATTTATCGCTGAGAGCATTGGGTATATATATATATATATATATATATATATATATATATATATATATATATATATGTCAATAGAATGAATAAATATTTTGAAAGGGAAATTTTATAATATAGACCTGTAAAGGTTGATACAACTGCTTTTGCTTGTACATATCAAAAAGTTTCTTGTGTATGTGAAAATGTTGTTTCTCAATATTGGTATTTAAATTAATTAAAATAGAATTAATTAATTTTATTTGATTATCAGAAGTTTGATCAAAATTTTGATCTGTAAATATTTTATTATATTTTTACTTTGTTTATTAATATACATCAGTGAATTATGATAATTTAATATACTTTTGTTGATATTATATTTACATAATATAAAATATTTAATATAATATAATCTTTTATAAAATATGAATATGTTGCGTAAAAAAATAATCGGACGTAATTAATAAAAACGCTTTCATTTCTCGAATCATTACTACAATCAGCGTAAAATATTGAAAAAATAAAAAATAAACAAATTTCAAAATGCAAACACGTGCTATCGTATGAGCTTGTAATCGAAAAGCTCGTAAAAATAAATTCGAAGAGATATTTAATCGTTGGATAATTATTAAATAAAATGAAAGAGAAGATTAATAAATGGATAATTATTGAATGAAATGAAAAGAAAAATCAGAAAATTAATAAACGGATAAATATTGACAAGCTAAATGTAACATTGAATTAAAAAATTAACAAATAAATTGATTTAATCGTTTTTCTCTAAATGAAAACAATTCGATGTTTAATATGGTTCGATTAAAATTGAGAAAAAAAGAAAGACAGAAAGAAAGAGAGAGAAAGACAGAGAGAAAGTGAGAAAGAGAAAGAGGGAAAGAGAGAGAGAGGAAGAGAGAGAAGAGTTAGGCATTCCGCAGGATTGTCCTTATGGTCCTTATGGTCCTTACGGTTCACGTGCGTCTATAATCCCGCGATGTGAGCGTGGTAAGAGAGAAACTTAAAGCGTGCCGCTCGCCATAAGTCATTCGTTGGGAAGAAAGAGGAGAGTGACGGTGAGAGAAAGCATAAGAAGAAAAAAGAGAGAAGAAGAAGAAGAAGAATTTTTTGGCTCTCTTCTCCCTTCCTCTCTCTCTCTCTCTCTCTCTCTCTCTCTCTCTCTCTTTCTCTCTCTCTCTTTCTCTCTCTTCCCCTTTATTTTCCTTTTTTCTTTTTGTTTAATATTTTCTTATTATTTATTTAATTTTATTTTAAGCATTATTTATTTAATTCAATTTTATTTACTTATTTATTTATTTACTTATGTAATTATTAATTTAATTTAATTTTTTTTTTTATTATTTATAACAGTTCACTTAGATATTAATTTTGTTTTTATTATTAATTTCATTTTTTATTATTTATTTTATTTTGCTTTGATCATTATTCATTTGATTTTATTATCGCGTAGTTACAATACACATTTGTATATGTCAATAATACAAAACGAAATGTTGTATTTTTAACATATAATACTCTTACTCATACATCAAGATTATTTTATATTTTATTATTGTCTCATTTTATTAACAAGATCATTTTATCTATTTATTAAATGAACGTTATAATTAATCAAAAAAAGGATAAATTAATAAAAGAAAACGAAACACGATAAGTAATATAAAAATAAAAAACAAAGCAATTTTACCTATGAATCACAAATGAGATATTTCGTTCGAAATAACAAAAAAAGAAAAAAGGGGAAAAAAAGAAAAAAAGGAAAAAGAAAAGAACAATGGGAAGAATCTTTTCCGAAAAAAGAAATAGAAGAAATAAAGAGAGAGAGAGAGAGAGAGAGAGAGAGAGAGAGAGAGAGAGAGACAAAAAAGTGGTGTTTGAGATCGAATGAGGGGCGCGGAATGTGGAGCGAGGGGTTAAAAGGGGATGGAGTGGGGAGAAAAAAATAGTATTCCCTCGTGAACCTAATCGAACGATCGTTTGTATCGTTAGCAATGATAACTCAGGCAAACGTCTGCCGAGTGCCATTATAAGGGCGACAATGAAGTTGTAGGTTCGATAGTTGTAAAGGAAAGGAGGGGAAACTCAGTGATCGGATTATCCTAGAAACTCCGTGAACAAGGAAATGTGTATCCTCAAGGTTAGGAGGATTCATGTTTGACGTGCAACTATGCCAAAAGGGATACACGACATAAGGCATTGTTAACATCCCATGGGATAAACCGGGATTAAATGCTGTTAGCACGAATAGACTGTTGCCACTTGGCCTAAGTTCGTTTCCATTCTCTGTTGGAATACCATACTTACGATTCTTGGTACATACATAGATACATAGATACGTACGTACTTACTTACTTACTCTTATTATCCGTAGTACGATTTCCTTTTACGACATATTGTAAGCCGCTAGCGTTGCCTTCTTCATTTCGATGTTAACTAACGGGTCTGATCGTTAGAATGCTCACGTAGAATCATGATTCAGCGCATACTCTGAATCATCCAATAATATCATTTTCTAGAATCAATTGTAGACATTTTATAACAATTTGTTTTTCTTCTTCTTCTTCTTTTTCCTTTTCCTTTTCCTTTCTTTTCCCTTCTATTCAACTTTTTTTCTTTTATTTTCTTTTCTTTTCTTTTTTCTTTTCAATCGCCATTTTCTCAATTTTAAATAACACCAAGAAAAATAAATATAATTTCGATAAATTTCAAAACATTCGAATGTCAACATTTATCATTACGATTATTATAATTAATCAATCTTATTTTATTTGTACAGATAGAATTTTTATCAATTGCCTTCACTGTTTCTTTTCTCTGATATTAAAATTTCAAATAAAACTCTAACAAAGAAATAAAAATTATAAGTAAATAAATAAATAAATAAATAAAATATCTGCAAAATACAAAACTCCAAATATTTCCTGCACTTAATAAATAGTCAAATAATTACTAAACTATACTTACAACACTATTACACGTTAATTATTAAAAAGCCGATAAGGATCGTTTGATTCATATAAAAAGAAAAAACAAAGAAAAATAAAAAAACGGAAATAGAAGAATGAAAAAATTGGAAAAAATCAATTAAATAATCTCTTTCAGGGCATCGTACATTGATTCTTTCGTGCAGTATTGAAAAAAGTTTGGATAAAAAGGGCTAGAAAAAAATAAATGAAAAAGGAAAAATAAAAAAGAAAAAGAATAAAAGAAACAAGAAATATGAAGTAAGGTAAAGTATCCCTTCGTTTATTAACTCGGATCGAAACTCAACGAATCGACATAAGGAAGGAAAATTGAGAATCCTCTTTCTCTCTCCTCTCTCTCTCTCTCTCTCTCTCTCTTTCTCTCTTTCTCTCTCTCTTTGCCTCTCTCTTTCTTTCGAGGATAACAAGGCTATGGAGGAGAATATCGAAAGGCTTTGGCGATATCGGCGTCGTCGAGGTACAGATCACCGATCTCTTGCCCAAGGCGGCAATTAAAACCGTTTGTCGTTTCATCGCTGAAGATAAATTCATAAGTAAGGCCCGTGTATACTAGTCGCTATCGGGCGACTCACACATACATACATACATAAATAGATATATATATCTATATGTATATATATATATATATATATATATATATATATATGCACAAAAAAAAGAGAAAGAAACAGAAAGAGAGAGAGAGAGAGAGAGAGAGAGATAAGTAAAAACGGACTCAGTGAGCAGAACACGTGATTTACATATTCCTTAGACCGGTATACTCTCTTAAGAATCACTATAAATATGCCGAGGGTGGTTTAATATGCGGTAGCCCTTTAATTTATAACAACTTATTAAATAAAAGCCCAGGGCCATTTACGCGCACCGTGTAAGAGCCAGCGATCGGTAACGATAAATAAAACCGATCGCTCGAGTTCGTTCAAATGTTAAATCTCTCTCCTTTATCGATTATCCTACGGAAATATGTATGTATTGGACGCCATTTTCTTTTCGATCGCGATCTGATATTAAAAATTGATCGATTATTTATGTATTCTTCTTATTATGTAGATACGTATCGTATTGGCGTTTAACAATGACGAGTTTGTTTAAAAAAAATATATATTATTTATTTTATATATATATATGTTTTTTAATTTATATATTTATGTATATATATATGTATATTTATAAATTGAGAGAATAGAATGCGAGAAAGGATTTTAAAAAAACAAGATGGTGGGCATGTTCTAACGGTTTACTTTTAATAAAATTATTTTTGATTTTTAACTTATATATATATATATATATATATATATATATATATATATATATATGTGTGTGTATGTGTATGTCTTTTATTAATTTAATTAATAAAATTTAAATTTATAAATGTATATAAGTCATCATTTAAACAAAACGATTTAACTATAATATAATTCACGAATAATAAAAAGAAGAAAAAAGGATAAAGAAAAAGAAATTTCACTTCCATTGAGAATGAAAATTCTAACGCCTAAAATTCTATTCTGAGCAAAAAAAGAAATGATGATTAGAATTGAAACAATGAAGAAGAAACGGAATATCATTTATTTTCATTCGAAAATTTAAAGGACAATTTATTCCTCTTTACTTTATTTTCATATTTTTAAAACGATTTCTTTATTTTTAAAATTACATACCTCGATATAATATCTGTACTTATAATTTAATTGGTTTTCCATATGGGATTTATATTACAATAAATATCAATGTAATACCGAAACCGGTAAATATATCGGTATTCGATTTCTGCTTTCAGCTATTCATTTTGTCAATTTTTTTAGAATTATCTGATTAAATTTTTTCCATAGAAAATTCTTAATAGAATAATACTATCAATTAGAAATTTTTTAGAAAAAAAATTGATTTCCTTTTTTATTGAAATTGCTAAATGTATTTAATGGAATTTGTCTTAAATAGAACAATTCTTATTCTCGTGATTTCGTTCGAAAATACAGATACTGAACGTATAATACCGATATTTATAAAACTTTACCAAATAGGATTTATATAAAAGTAATCTTAAAACAAATATTGGTTTTAATACCAAAACAACAAAATATTCGATTGTCTTAAACTTCTTCAATCTTTTAAAATTATCCATATAATATAATTTATATATTATAAATGAAATTTTTATATTATAATATCATTTATAAATATTATTTAGATTATATTATCATTAATATTACAGATGAAATTTTTGTCAGAGAGGATATTTTTAAAGGGGTTGGAAATATTCAAGAAAAAAAAAAAAGAAAAAAAAGGAAAGTGCAAATAGATTTTTTTTTTAAGTTTCTAAGTATACATAGATAAAGCATCTTTTTTCTAAATAAAACGATTTAAGTAGAAATAACTTCTACTTAAATTGTTAAATAATAAAAAAAAAGGATAATAAAAATTTCATGAAAATAATCGTACCGTCAAAATCGTTGAACGTGAGAACGTTGAAAATGTTGTCGCTTCGTCGAGTAATTCGTAGATTGCCTGCGGCCATAGAAAAGCATTTAGTCCACCCCAGGATTCTTTATCCTGGCGCGTGGCTGCATCCTTTAATAGACCAATAGCATTCCGCTTGGCGAAACAGCGGAACGTGCCGACCGGATCTACCTATTATTTATTCTTTCTCTTTTCTACCTACTTTTTCTTTTTTTTTTTTTTTTTCTTTCCCTCGTCCAAGAGTAATCGAAGAGACGATCTTTCCGTTCGAACGCACACCTTCGTCTAATATCGATTAGAAATGTATGTATGTCTCACCTATGTCTTACAGACGTCACGTGACTAATTGATATATTTCCGTTAAATAATCTCTCTCTCTCTGTCTCTTTCTCTCTCTCTCTCTCTCTCTTTTTAGGATCGTTTATCTTGATAGAAAATAAATTATTTTCAAGCTTTAAAAAATTTGTTTCGAATGTATTTATTTTTTATAGATAAGCATAGTTATTTATTTATATAACTATCTATGTAACTATCTATCTATCTTCGAAGAGATATTAGATTGTATTAGAAATATAATCTGTTTCTTTTTAAATAAATCTTTTTTTTTATCGCAACTGGTTATGATTTTTCAATTTGTTTTTTTTTGGCTTTTTCTTCTTTTCTTTTTTCTTTTTTTTTTTCTTTTGATTAGTCCACGTATAGAATTTATTTAAATAAAGAACAACGTGATTCGAAGAATTAGATTTCCAGTTATTTAGGAAAGTGTTATTAGAAGATTACAATGAAATGCAATAGCACTCATCGATTAAAAATAAATAAATAAATAAATATTTCAATACACACTGATAAGATTAAAACAAGCGAAATATAAAGTAAGAAGTGAATTTAAATGACATGCTTAGATAATTAAATAAAGATATTTGAATGTGATCAAATTTAATTATGAGATTGAAACGAAATATAAAATTTTAATTGAATCTAATAAAATTAAGAAATTATAATAAATCAAAATAATAATTAGAAATAGCATAAATCGATTCGAAAAAAAAAAAAATAAATCGATACTTACAATACACATCGATAGGATTAAAATAGTATTAAGATAAGGTAAAATATAAAGTTTCAAGTGAATTTAGATGGTTCGTGATTAGATGATTAGATGAAGGTATTTAAATGTGGCAAATATTGGTTGGAAAGAGGTACTTTTATCACGCACGAAAGGAGTGAGAAAGCATAGAACAAGCGTATCCACATACGCGCAAGCCAATTAAGGGTCGAGAAGAGACGTCTAAATGTGTATATATCTGTATGTATGTATGTGTGTGTGTGTTTGTAAATGCCCTTAGGCTTCTCGACGCGTTCGAACTATCGAAATTAATCCTCGCGTAATTCCCTCGAGAGCTCGCTGACAATGAGATGGATACTCGTAACGTGTAAGGACCTACACCATATACGTATCTAACTTTTTTTTTTATTCATTCGTTTATTTAATATTCATGTATTTGAAGTCATAAATAAGTGACTACTACAATGAAAAAAAAAAAATAAATAAATAATCATATTCTTTTTTTTGTTTTTTTTTTTTTTCATTTTCTTTTCTTTTCAATTTCAATATTCCTAATAAACATCGTAAACATGGTATTATTTTAATTTTTATTTATTCTTAATAGTATATTTCTTTAGTTTTTTCTTCTTTTTTTTTCTTTTTTTACTTAATTATCATCGATTTAAAAATCAAAAATTAATATGATATAATTAAATTAAAGAAATTAGATCATTTCATTCTTATTAAAAATTAAATCATCCTGAAAGACATTAAAGGCTAACTCCATTGTACACATATATTCCACAGATCACTGTAACTTTAACAACACTTCAATGTTGTTGTAAATCTCTTTTAGACAAAAAGATGTATTAGACATATTTACTTTTAAAATTAGAGATTTGTAAGACGATAGACGTGGAGATCAATCGTTTTAACCACCCCTCAACGAACGTACGAATGTACATGTGTACATAAACGCACGTGCGCGTTACACCTTGCGTGAACGCATGGACGTTACAGAGTGGCGCCCTCTGACCTTCTTTAACACCCTTCTGACACACGTGTCGATGGTACACACAGAAAGTGGGCGTCAACTCACGTTCACTATACACATACACACATCGAAAAAGAAGATAACTGTTCTGTAGAAATCATTTTAACTTATTGTGTGTATGTGTACGTATGTGCATACGCGTATATATGTATGTAGATATATCAATTTATGTGTACGAAGCGTTTATTTATGTATATGAAAATATATTAATGTGTGCAAAAATGTATTTGTGTGTATGTGTGTGTATGTATGTATATACGTACATACAATATATAAATAAAATTGTATGTATACGTGTGCCAAAGAAAATATGTATAGGGGTAAAGTTTGTGTATATACATGTGTGTGTGTCTCCTCTTGCACAAACGAACATAAAGCGTCAACCCTTACCGAGTGACGCGACTGGCTCCCTCTGTTAGGGTTACACAATCGCGCCCTGATTGATAATTTATACGGTGCGTGCAGGTTATTTGATTATCTGTCCCCAGCTGGGCTCGTATCCACCCCATCTTCTTTTTCTATCTCTGTCTTTAGCTCTCTTTCTCTCTTTCTCTCTTTCTCTCTCTCTCTCTCTTTCTCTCTCTCTCTCTTTTTCTCTTTCTCTTTCTCTGTCTCTGTCTTTCTCCATTTCTTTTATTTTTTTATTTTTTTAAGTAATTTTGTTGTTAACTACATACACGCATACAAACATTCGTAAGATCATACATATTCCTCGATATTTTATATAAAGATTATTCTTCGATCATTGATAATCGAATTTATTTTGATATTATTTGAAGATTGCGTATAGTGAATTTGTTGATAATGAAAAAAGCTTTGACTTTGTAGAATGTGAAATACATGAGGTGTACCGTATTTCGTAGTAGTTTCTTTTTTTTTTGTCATAATTTTGATCAATCCGTCAATTATATTAATATTTGATATATGTAAATTTTGTAATGAGAAGCTCTGATCCCATTTTATTTTATTTTAAAATAAATACACATAGGAATATGAAATTTAACGGTGGACAAAAAAATTGTCAACAAAAATTATTTATTATTTGCAAATTTCTTCGATCGAACCTCTTACATAAATATGAATTTTTTAAATAACGTTCGTTTTAAAATGGCTGCAAATAGAGATGTAATAAACGGTATTACAAGAACATAATAATTTTTTTCTGATTTCTTAACTGGTTATCAGCCATTTTAGTTTTATTGTTAGTCATATTTGCACTTTTTTACCACATATCAATAATTTACGATGAATATGCTGCAATATATAATCCCATCGATTATTGAGTTAGTAATTTTTTATGATATTCTTTGAAATTTTTACTTCGAACACACATCGTACTACATATATATATACTACATATACTCTTATATATCTCTATTTGTTTGTATTTTAAATAAAAAGCCTAATAAACACTTTAAACTATAACGAATAAATATATGTTTAATAAAAAAAAATATATATATATAGCATTCATTTATATTTTATTACAGCATTATATATATATATATATATATATATATATATATATATACTTCTCTTAAAATGATAAAATTCCTTGTCCCATAGCAACACAATTTAATATTTAAACAATAAAAAAAATTTCTATTGGTCACCAAAAAATTATGTATTAAAATTATTAAAATAATAAAAATTAATAAGAGGCATAGAAATTTTTTAAGGACACACTAAAATATGCATAAAAGTTAAATGCGACATATTGTCGTAAGAATATTCCAATTAAAAAAAAAAATTCTAATGTTCGTCATTATTCATCATTTTCCTCTTCGTTTTCTTTTTCTTTTTTCTTTTTTCTTTTTTCGATCAATGAAACGATAAAAAAAGTGGTGTATGAATTAGTATGCCTACATATGGATGATAGTAGAAGCTGAATGTTGTGTTACCTCAAAAGAAGGAGCAGAATGATACCAATTATGTCATCAACGTAGCGTGCGCAACCCTCTTTTCTGTTACGTCGCTGTCACAGCATAGTCTTCACCCGCATGTTAACCCCTGCTCTCATTCACCACCCTCGTGTATTTCATGCTACATAATACGACACGTATTCTCGACACAGTGGGAGATTCCTGATGTGGTCTTAAAATCAGGAGAAAAAACATGTAACATTTTCTATATCTCTTTTCTTTCTTTTCATAATATCCATGTGATTATTATTCTATATATTTTTATATTAACAATTAAAATAAAATATATATTTATTTTATTTGTTAAAGAAGAATAACGCTATTTAATGTCATTAATACACGTGTTAATACACGTCTATATGTATTTGTTAATATGTTAAAAAATTGTTATTAATATTTATTATTTAACATTGAAAAATATTCTATTATTATTTGAAATTTATATAACAATAAAATTTCATTATATAGTATTTTATATATATATATATATATATATATATATATATATATATATATATATATATATATATATATATATATATATACATAATTATTATTTTAAATTATTTTATATTTTAATTATTTTAAATTTGCAATACAAGCGAATCGTTCTTCTAAGTCATCGTACTTAACGTCAACTATTCGAAAATGAATAGAATAATAACACAAATATACATAATATACATTATACAGATCTATAAATAATTTTTTGTTTGGATTATATTAATTGCATTGCTTTTACTTATTATATGCACATTAATGTACTTTGTTATTGGGTAATAAACAATGTTAGCAAGTTCGTCAATAATTACTTTAAAAAGACATCAAACATTGAGCTTTTGACATAATTTTTTAACTAAATCCTTTCATCTTTTATCTTTATGGTTGTTACATTATCATTTTAGTTATTATCGACAAACTATGATCTAAATTAATTTCTTTTACAGCATTTTTATGTACAGATCCATGTACTTATATCTATATTTTATATTTTTTAAAAACAATTATTTCAAAAATAAAAACCAACAAAGTTTTTACCGACTGATGAAACAGGATGCTAATATTACCGGTCGATTTTTCATCGATCGATAAAACAAAGATCTCATTTACCAACTTTCTCTCGGCTGACACAACGGGGACTCAATTATTACTGACTGTTTACCAATCGATAAAACAGTTTCCATTATTGCCAGCTTTGACTTTAAACAAAATTATAAATACATTCTAAAAATATAACACAGTTATGCTGTTACTTATTTATTAAACATTATTATATTTGTATATATTAGTTTATTATTATTTAGGAAATGTTATACAAACATTCGCATAAAGTCAAATATTTCAGTAACACAAGACAGATATCTATATGTAGAAAAGAATTTGAATAATACATATAAATTAGTTCTATGAAACGTTAGATATTAATAATAATTTAATAATATATATATATATATATATATATATATATATATATATACATATATATATATATATGTATATCATTTTATAAAAAAGAATAATTATTTTGTATTACTAAAACTTTTTATTAATATTTTTTATTTAATATTGAAAAATTGTGATCGAATTTGTATTTAAGGGGAAGATAAATAGTATGATTTTATATATATATATTCGTCATACCATGAAAATAACGAAAAATAAAAATTAAGTTCGATAACTTTTAGATGAAAAATTAGGAAAGTATCTGGAATATATACCGCTTCTCAAAGAATAAGGTTTCGAATAAACTTCCTCGTGATTCGCGTGAACGTTTTCAAGATGTCTGCCGTCGGAATTCGAATCTGTTTTTACTTCTTTCGATTTCCTTTCAAGTATCGTTACAGCGATATCGACTATTTCCTGAGATCCGTTTTTCGATTTTTTCACTGGTTCACGTAAACCGCATTTCTCAAATTCTTTTCTCCTTTCCTCTTTTTCAGCTTTTGCCATTTTGAAAACTTTCGTTTCAACATCCATTTTCTTTTTACAAACTCTTTCGAATTTTCTATTCGACAAATCTGATGTAGATTTTTCTCGATTATTTTTTTCATTATCATCATCTCTCGTGCAATCCGACTTATCGACCAAAATTAGAGCAGTCGACGTTGATTCATCGATTTTGTTATCTTTCAGTCGATTAGTTTCTCTAATGACCACTTTCGATCTCGATCTTCTTCGATCTTCTAATTTGGAATTATTGAAATTATCTCCTAATTCCTTTTTCAATCGAGAAATCGCGATTGGTATTCTCGATCTCATCGATTTTTCTGTTTTATTGGATAATTTTAAAAGATTTGAAATCGTCGAATGAATTTTTGAAAAAGATGACGTTCGATCACTGTTAACTTCCTCGATCTTGTTTTTCTCTAATTGATAAAGTTTATCTTTTAGGTCGTTATTGCTTTTCGAATTTTTACCTTCGTTATTGGTCGTCTGCGAATTCGACCATCTTTTAGATTGTTTCATAACCGAGGAAATAAAAATAGCGCCTACTTTTTCTAAATCTTTTCTTTGAATATCCGCCTTGTCATTTTCCTTTTCTTTTCTAACAGATCTTGATAAAGAATATCCAGAAATATTTTTAATCGGTGATCTTTCATTGATATTCTTTTTCAATTTTTTCGACGCGTCGGAATTATCATCGTCGAAAGAGAACACCGTGTTTATTTCCATTTTCGATTCAATGTTTTCCTTTTGAATATTTTCTTTTCGTTGTGAATATGAACCAGCACTTTTTGGAAGAACTCTCGACTTCGTTTTATTATTTTCATTATTGAAATTCTCCTTTTCGATAAAACATTTATTACCTTGATTTTTCTTAGCTGCCAAATTATTTTCATCCAATTTTATTGAATTTTTATTAACGTAACGTTTCGCCATATTGTCACGATAATTCATTCTATCACGATCGGCACTTTTTGAATTGCCCTTTCTTCTGTCAGATCTCCTTTCAGTTTTGTTATTTGTTTCGCGATTAACATCTTGATGATTAAAATTTTCTTTCAAACTTTCGACATTTTCCTGTTTATTCAAAGTAAAATCATTTTTTTCTTGATTAATATTTTCGAATTTATTTTTTATATTTTCATTAAAATTATCGAACATATCCGAAATACTGTCTATGTCCACTGCGCGATCGATCGATTTTTTTATTTTTTCATTAAGATCTTTCAACATTTCGTTATTACTTTCGTTATTATTATTTACGAATGAAAAATCTGTTCTTATCTTGATATCATCTGTGATATCATTGAATGCAGGTTTCGTCGAGAAATTTTCTTTCTTTTTTTGTGGTGAACGTGTTGTCGAAGGTATTCTTCGTTTTCTTTTATTATTATCATTTTTTAAATAATTCAAGCCATCAGGCGAATGAGATAATCTTGTTGTAGATGTCGATTCATTTGAATTTTTGTACGAATCAAAAACTTTTTTTCGAGTCTCATTTTCTTCCCTTTTGTTTTTCCGATTAATTGCCTTTTTAAGGAAATAATTTGATAAATCAGAATCAACAATAACTTTCTCGTTCGATGACAGATCATCCATATGATCTTGGCTCCTTAGAAGAGTATTTTCAAAATCAGCGATATTTCGTTCCCATTGTTCAATTTTTTCATTAATCTCTCGATTCATAGTATTAGATCTTTCCTCTAAAAATTCTTTCGTTTTTATTTTTCTCGATGATGTTTTGTTTGTCGATGATACATTGCCTCTGGTATTACTTTTTTTCTGGAATTCTTCCTATTTAAATAGTATATAAATATAAAAACATTAATTTATATAATAATAAAAAGAAATAAAAACGAAATAGGATTAATAGACAAAATAGAAGAAAAAATATATATATAATTAAAAAAAATATATATTTATATATATATATACATATATATATATATATATATATATATATATATATATATGTATATTTCATTTATTTTTAATTAATAATATAAAATATATATATATTTATATATATATATATATATATATATATATATATATATATAGCTCGAAAATAAAGTCAAATAGTACAAATATTTATATGAAATTTTTTTTTATTGTTTTTATATTCTGAAACTACCCTGAAATATTTCCTTACTTATTAATGGAAACATCCAGTATAATATAAAATATTTACTATAGATATTATTAGTTTCTATTAATTTCATCTCTCTAATTTTTTTCTTTTTTTTTTTTTTTTTTCCCCAGTAAATTTGCATTTTATCGTATCGTATGTAAAACGTGTCTTATTAACTATTTAAAATTATTATCCTATTTAATTTTATTATTTAAAATTTGCGTATATTAATTGAAACAAACCCGATTTGTTTCTTGTTTCTCATCGAATACTTTCCGAATATTTTTCGATACGGGATCACAACGGGGTGTCTTCCTTTCGCAATATGATTGATTTTGATCTTTTTTCTGTTGAATCGAAGACGAAGGAGATATTGCGTCACATCCGGTGTCCGATAATTCGACTATTTTTCCGACATCTTGATAAACATCCATAGGGAATATTGGATGAGCATTATCCATAAAGAAATAAAATGGATTTTCAGAGAATGCGTTCATTTTAACTTTTTCTGATTTCTTTCTCTTCTCTTCCTTTCTGGTTTTTCTTCTTTTTTTTCGTTTTATTTTCAATATTCTCTCTCTCTCTCTCTCTCTCTCTCTATCTATCTATCTATCTATCTCTCTCTCTCTCTTTAATCGGACATTAAACGGAATTACGTTACCGGAAATATCTTGATTCGGATGCCATGTTTCCTATTACAGGATATTATTACTATTGAATTTGTTAAATCATTTTGTATAAGCGAAAAAAAAATTTCGATTTTACTTTTTGAAAAAGGTTATACCGAATGAGATGTCGACTTTTTTGTATCTTCCGATATGAACATATCTCAGATCGTAATATTTTTTTATTTTTCTTTTTTTCTTCATAATCGATAATAACTAACGTGAGGGACATCGATAATATTATTCAACAATATATATATATATATATATATATATATATATATATATATATATATATATATATATATATATTAACATTTAAATATCCAAAAATATATTCTATTTTGTGTTAATATATATATATATATATTAACATTTAAATATCCAAAAATATATTCTATTTTGTAATTAATTGAATTTAGTTTCTTCTTTATTTTATATTTAACTTCTTTTTGTTTTTTTTTTTTTTTTTAATGATAGAGATCTCTTTCGATATCAGAAAATACTGCGAAATTAGTTGTACGTTATAAGCAAAGATTATCACGATAAAAATAATATTTTATTTATATAGCAAAATATTCGAATAATTTTGATGAAAAAAAGATCAGACAAATATCTGAAAGATATAAGGAATTATATTCGTTCTCTTTAGATAATGTTAAAGATAGAAAACAAAACGCTAAGTTAACATAACGCACGTCAATATTATGCGTTTGTGGCACTAATTACTTATCTATATATATGGTCCTGAGATAAAAACTGACTTTTTCTTTTTTATTTTTAATAATTCTCTAGAGTAACAATCTCGCAAACTCTTCCATTTTCTTTGAAAACGCAAGGCTGCAAAGATAATGACTCTTTGAAACAAAATTTGTTCTTTCATCAGTTCATTCTTTCAGTTATTTTTAATTCTATTATTATTTATTAAATCAATTACAATAATTATATTATTATATTATATATTATTAGTAATAATAATAGTAATAGTAGCAATAATATGAAAATAATATAACGTAGATTAGACCTGCAGGATAACCACAAAGAAAAAGGAAACAGCACCGAGAATTTTATCTCACAGATAATACGTAAATGAATTCACATTATTTTTTAATAAAATAATATTGTATGTAATATATAAATATTAATTAATTATTATCTACTCTTTTCCCTTGACAAAATAATGGATAAAATTTTTTATATCTTTTTCTTTTTGTCGCAAATTTATGTACTAACTATAATATTTATCGATTGTATTATTATTCTCTATGCATTTGCGCGTAAATTAAAATCATATCGATCCTACGTCCTATCTAACGCAAATCATTGAAAGAATCACGTTACTAACAAAAAAAAAGATAATTATGAGAGAGTAAAAAGTTTACATTCATTTTATTAACACTAATTCAATTGTTAGGTTAAATGGGAGTACTCTTCACTAATTCAATTGTTAGGTTAAATGGAAGAGGAATATAACCTCAATACAAACTTATATACCGATAAGATAAATTTATGGTTTTAGGTACCCTATCGCTTTTCTATTTTATATTTTGTCCATACTTGTCGCTGAAGTCACATAACTCTTTCAGAGAAAGATTATGAATATATATATATCTGTCGACACTAACGCCACCGTTAGATTTATGCACAGTATTAAGTGAGCCACGATTAGCCTATAAAAATTGTATGAAACTAATTTTGTATATAAGATTTACATGTATAAAATATAAAAGCTTGTGAGAAAATAATGATAATTCTTTTCTTTTTATTTTCAAAATATTCAAAAAATCTGACAAATTATTATATTAAAAAAATACAGATATATCTAATAGATTTTCTGGAGTTAAAACTAGCTTTAGAGTTTAGAAGATTTTATTTCTCTTAAAATTCCAAATTACTCCTTCCAATTGTAAGATATAAAATATAATTATACATAAATCTTGAATATTTATATTGAACTACATGTTGTCAGTAAAGTCAATATATGAATTTTGTGAAGAATGTGAAAGTTGTGATGATGTTGGAGAAGGCGTTGTGTGTACCGAAGATGAAAGTGGACTTTGCGTTTGTGGATACGAATATGTTGCTGTTTGCGTATGAGTAGTTGATCTATTTACATTGGATTGATTATTTTGTTTAAAGCTTTGAGTAAATTGGCATTGATTAGTAAATGGAAAATTTAAAGAAGGGATCGAACACGTTGAGGGTGATGACGCAGAAGAGGGAAAGCTTTGACTTAATCTAGCTTTCTTAAAGACATTTAATAGTTCACATTTAACATCGAGCTTGATATCATCTGGAATCTTTTTTAATTCAGGTACTAACGACAACACAAATAACGTGTCTTCGTCCTTTTCCATAGTTTCTTGACTCTTTCCTCTCATTAATTTTTCAGCTACACTTACAAAAAGTTTATCTTCCTCCAACTGTTTCATATCAGATATATTTCTCTTATTTCGAGAACGTGATTTTAGACTAGCTTCCACTTCTCCTTGTCTTTCTGGTTCTTTCTTCACCAACATCGTCATATTTTCTACGTTTTCTATTACTCCTGACATCGGTTTTACAACAGTTTGTAAAAAACTCAATTTGTTATAATACATATACTGCTTTCGATTAGCAGGGGTCCCCGAACCTGACTTTTCCTTTTTTATTTTTAATAATTCTCTAGAATAACAGTCTCGCAAACTCTTCCATTTTCTTTGAAAACGTAAGGCTGCAAAAATAATGACTCTTTAAAATACAATAATATAAATAAAATTATTCTTTCATCAGTTCATTCTTTCAGCTATTTTTAATTCTATTACTTATCGTATGTCAATATAAACAAAAGATTTTCCGAAGTAATTATCAGAAAAAAAAAACAAATAATTCATTATAATATCGAATACTATATTAATTTTAAAAATGTCTCGAAAATTAAAAAACTTACCAATATTATTTTTCTCTGCATTAGACTTTCTTTCAAATTCTGGGCAAAATTTCCTAATAACTTCTTCCCAAGCATTCTTCTTGGTAATTTTATTTGTATAATCATCACTGGATAATTCCCAAATAGCTGGACGTAATTCAATTTCCGAAATAAAATCTTCAGTATTTATATTATTGATATCTTCCATGTTGTATCTACGTGTTTCTTATAAGTAACATTACCGCGCCACACTAGACCACAAAATACTTGCACAAAGCAACTCGGTGGCGCCACAAAGAGTAACAACGAACGTTTTTGTATTCAAGACGAAACATTCGATTCAATACATTAAATTATTGTTATTAATTAATTATAAAAATTGTTGTTACATTTAAAAGCACACATACAAAAAATAACTCGATGCTTTTGAATTTTGTGTCCGTCACAAATTGATGATGACAATACAGTAACCTCTTCCACATAAGAGCCACGTATAGTAGGGATGTGGCGCCGCATTGGTGGCGCCGCTAACGCAGATGGCGTATAAAAATTTTTGAAACTTCTGATATGATGAATTTTTTTATGCGTACGATCATTGACATAATCTTGTAAAAATTGAAGAAATTTTGCTACATCAAAATTCTTGTCAAAATATGTCATAGTTTATAATAATGAAATAAATATTGATTCAAAATAACATTAACTTATCTGTGGCGCCACAGATTTACGACGACTTTGTCGAGTAAGAATGTACATTCTATTATCTTTTAATAATTTCCAAGAAAGATTATAGATTCTTCTTTTTCGCAAACGTGATATCAATTCTTTCATACGTTCTATTTTTGTATCTTTTTTATTTATTTGTCGTTTCAATATATGAATTTTATGTTGCAATTTATCAATTATTAAATCTTTTTTCGAGTCTGTAAATTTAACTTCCATTTGTTCCTCGTTGTTTTTTACTTCTAAAGTTATTTTGTTTAATCCATTAGAATATAATTGTCGATCGTCAAAACTTTGTTCTGATTTGTTAGAACATTTGGGCTCACTTCTAGCAGATGTCATAATTTTTTCTTTTTTTAATTTTGACTTGTTCGATTCCAAAGTATCAGAATAGTTTGAAAATACAGATGGAACAGCGTCGTGCTTTAAACGTCTGATATATGGATACCAAGCTGTACTAGGACGATGCAAGAAATCTTGCGGCTTGAAATGCGCACTACAAATTCTACTTGCCTTAGAAGGCTTCCAATCTTTTCTATGAACTGCTGTTATCCAAGCTGCGAGTCTATGCTCATCCTTGAATGGAAAACTATAAAAAAAATACATATATAACAAATATATTATATGTATTCATATATATAATACGATACAAATGTTATTGATACTATTCTAAATTAGGTTAGTTCGGTAAGAATAAAGTTATATTCTATTATTTTACATGTATATACGTATATATATATATATATATATATATATATATATGCATATATATATACACAACAAATATTGTTTAGTTATTGAATGTTAGAGAGAAAAGAAATAATAATTTAAGAAAAATAATACTTACGTAAAAAATTGAATTTTTTTCTCTTTGGAAAATCTATTACTACAACCATACACACTACACGATGTAGGCATTTTGTTAAGCCGATATTTTGCACTAGTTAAACGAAAATGAAATTTTTTAAAACATCATTTTTAATAGTTTCTTTTCAATTCTTACAAAATTGAACTTTTGTTTTGTCTATCGCTTACAAATGGCGATCTTTCAACTAAAACTACTTTCTTCTTTTAACACCAGATGACTCAGTAGTATTCCATAAATCATTACTTATATGATAAATATTGTTTAAATTGTTATTTTATATAATATATACATACATATATATATATATATATATTCATTATTTATATATTTAGTAATAGAGAAAACAAGTACTTAATAATTACTCTTTTATTTTTATTAATTAATTTATCGTAATTCTTTATCGTTAATTATTTTCGAAGAACTATGAAAATACTTAAATATAATCAATTCGTTAATTGTTTAATTTAAGAATATTATAGATCAATTATAGTTTACTTATCAATTGTATATAATTATATTTGTATGAAACATAATCCGTCGATAAATTTAATACATTTAAAACAGCGTCGATAAATTTTATATTCCGTCGGTAAAATTACTATTATCGATAAGAAATCTTTAATTCTTAATAATAAATAATGTAAAACGAGTAATCTACTGTAAGGAGATAAAAGTTTCATTATCAATAAAATGATAATGAAACAAAAAAAAATTAATGAACATGATTAAATTAATAAAGTAAATTATCAAAACTTTAATTAATTTATTTATCAATATGTTCTTATGTATTTGATTAATTAAACGTTAAAAAAATATAAAAAAATTGATGTGTAAAACTTTTGAAAAAGAGAGAAAAAAAGAAAAAATGGATTTTAAAATCAGCTAATACATCATAACAATTATAGTTACAAAATGATAATTTTTCACGCAAACACGCAATGTGTCGAAATAATGTACTTGAAATAAATCGTTTTAATGAATAAATAAATGTTTTTCTTTTTACCGACAAGAGAAGAAAGTTGATATTTATTGTCAGCTGTGAAGAATCACGAAAAGGATAGAATGTTTGCGCGCGCAGAAATCAATGAGACAAATTTCAAAGCATGCGCCTGTGATATTCCGGCACAGAACACACGTCTGAACAAAGTGCTCAGAGGAAATAAATAATGCGTTGATCAGATGCTGTTAACTGATCAGTGAAAAGTGTGTACATGGTGCGGCTTTCTATTCTTCTTTTTCTTCTTCTTCTTCTTCTTCTTCTTCTTGTTCTTCTTCTCTTCTACTTATCTATCTCTGTTCTGTCGTTTTCTTCCTAATTCTCGAGTTATCTTTCAGTTTTGAAGACTCAAAATAAATTACAAGTATCCAACAACGACTCTTATCATGTATCTCTAGAAAGAGAAAAAGGAATCAATTTGATTGATCGTCCAAAGTTTCTAATCTCCGCAATCTTAAAATTCGTCGATCCTAATCATTCTACTGTACAACAACAAGAAATTAATAAAAAGGAACAAAATGGACGAAAATCTCAGTCGTGGATATGTGCAATTAGGAAAAGCAAGAGGCATGAACGAGTTTAAATTCTCTAATGGATTTACACATCTTTCACCACCGGTCGACAAATGCAACTTAATCTATCTGGCCTTGATACTTGGTGGAATAGGCTTCCTATTACCGTACAACAGGTCATATTAATCATTTTTCATTATATATATATATATATATATATATATATATATATATATATATTTATAGAGTAAATACATATCATATACATTTCCAGAGCCTATGTCAAAGACCTTCGAATACTAAATAGTATCTCGTGGTCTGACCTTTGAAGAACATAGACTGTAATCGATTGAACCACCTTGCAGAATCAATGAGAGATTCTGAATTAAATTGTCAATTCAACCATGAGTTATTACAATATGTTCTTTTCTTAGATAAATTTATTTTTTCATGAGAAATTATCAAATTTTATCGATTTATATATATATATATATATATATATATATATATATATATATAATTTTTATATAACTTTTAGATAATATATCTATTTATATTTTTTAATTCAATAATTTTTTTCTTTGTGCAAATTGAACTATTATATTATTTTAATTATTTTTATTTTTTATGATATAATATCGAATTATATATATATATATATATATAAAATTTTTAGATAGTTATAGCATATCTATTTATATCTTTAATTGATCAATTTGTTACTAGAATTGAGGATTCATTGAATGCTATAAATATATATATTTTTTTTTAATTTTTAAGTAATTATAATATATTTATTTATATTTTTTAATTCAATAATTTCTTTTACAACTTGTTGAGCCATTATATTATTTTTTTAAGTTTTATTTTCTTTGTAATAAAATTTCAAATTTTATATATATATATATTTTATAATGTGTAAAAAGTTATAACATATTGATTTATATTTTTAATTTACTAAGTCGTAAAACCTAATAAATAAAATAATGTTAAAAGATAATTCATATATGCATATCCATATAAAATATAAATATATAATATAAAAATAAATATACGATATAAAATAATATATATATATATATATATATATATATATATATATACCATCATCTTTAATGTTTTTAAAAAGTACATACATTATACCGTAATATGTCATCATATCTTATTATTACAGCTTCATAATCGCTGTAGATTACTTTCAAACAAGATACCCTGGTACGACAGTAATATTCGACATGTCTGTCGTTTATATTACAATGGCCTTTTTTGCAGTATTCGCTAATAATATTTTAGTCGAAACATTGTCCTTGAATATGCGAATAACTTTTGGTAAGGGATATGTATTATATATATAGGTATATAATACATTTTTATTGAATCTTATTTATAATTATTATCGTTATCGTTATCATCATTTTTTTACCAGGTTACTTGGTCTCGTTCGTTACATTGAATTTCGTTGTAATATGCGAAATTTGGTGGGAAGTATTTGGTGCTGGTACTTCGTACAATATTAATTTAATGGCTGTTGCAATTGTCTCGCTTGGTTGTACAGGTATCGTGTCCAATGTTATTATACCTTATTATAATTACTTTATAAAATCATCAAAATTATTTATTTCTTATTAAAAAAATTTCTTTGATAATTAACAGTTCAACAATCGAGCTTTTATGGATATACTTCGATGCTTCCTAGTCGATATACGCAAGCTGTTATGACTGGAGAGAGTAAGTAGATATTAAATTTGAAAAAAAAAGAAAAAGAAAAAGAAATAAAAGAACAATTTGGAAAAAAAGAAAAAGACATCAATCGTTAAATATTTTTCTTTGTTTCGTGAAAAAGTACAGAAAAGAAAAATTTGGGAAAAAAAGATCTATTTATTGCTATGAGAGTTCAATTAATTTTGCAATGATTAATAAAATTACGAAGTTTATTTAAGAAAATTGTTTTCAACGAATTTTTTATATGTAATGATATTTGTGTATATAGGTGTTGCCGGATTTTGGGTTTCGATTAATCGAATTTTGACGAAATCGCTCCTAAAAGATGAACGTGGTAATACGTCGATGTTCTTTGTATTGTCGAATTTGACGATATTAATGTGTTTCCTGTTACATCAAATTGTACGAAAGTCTGATTTCGTACAATTTTACATAACACTATGCCAAGAGAGAAATCGTATTACATTGGAACCAACGGAGGACGTTGGCCTGGTAACCGAGTGATTTTACACAATACGTTGTTACACATACGTAACGTTGACAATAACGATTAGAGATTGAGAGATTAAATGATTTCATTCAACAGATGGATCCGCTTGACCAGGTGGGTGACCCAAGTAAAGGTCAATACGGAATTTTGAAAATACAAACAAGTCCATTGGGAACTGATTCTGCCAGTGCAAGTACAGATCTAAATGGTAATATATTTTTTAACGTCAAAATATTATTTAATTTAATTTTCTTCCTTTTTTTTTCTTTCTACGTATTTAAAAAGGCAATTTTTTTCTCTCTTTTTTTTTTAATTTTCATTAATGTTATTACAAATTATAATATTTATTTATATTTTGTATATATACCGATTGAATATTTCATATCTTTATATAAATTATTTCATAGAATTTTTTTATTAATTCGTAGATTTGATAAATATTAAAGAAAATATATATAAAGAGAGAGAGAGAGAGAAAAAGGGAGTAATATTTTTAGTAATTTTTAAAAAATTATTATTCCTTTTAGGTACCGGACAATATTCAGCATTCTCCTTTAGTAATCCCGTTTATGAGCCTAGTGCACCGTCTGGGAATCCTCCAGGAAGTGCTGGTCCAACTTACAAAGTTGAAGACGTTGTGGTGATGAGAGGCTCTTACGCTAATCAGAATAGCAAGCCTTGGTCTGGTATTAAAAGTAAGTTTTTCATTCACGTCTAATTGTCAGATAAAACAATATTTGTTTAAATAATTAATTGAAAATTGTATACAATTAATATTCTGGCCAAATTTTTATAAAAAACATTTTTTAAAAATTCGACTCGAGACGTTACTTTAGAGACTGACGATCAATATTTAAAATTATATCGTCACCATTTTGAAATTTATTAAATAATGTATTTTATATCTATTAGATAATTAATATCTTAATTAATAATGTATTTGATATCTATTATAAAGGATTTTTTTCTTTTCTTTCTTTGTTTTTTGATTAATTTTGGTAAAAATCGATCCGGTCATTTTATTAAATTTTAACGTCAAAATATTTGCTATAAAATAATCGTCATTTTGAAAGCAATCAAGCAATATTTACTTCTTCTTTTCTTTTTTTTTTTTTATTAAATATAGAAAAAATAAATCCGGTCATTTCGTTAAATTTTAACGTCAATTTCCTATAAAATGATCATCATTTCGAAAGCACGCAGGCAATATTTTTGAAAGAACAAATCGTCATTTCTTTTTCTTTTTTCTTTTATTACTTTTCTTTTTTGATATTAATAAAAACTCTTTCGTTTGAACTATTTTCAGGAGGATTATTGGCAAGATACGAAGTCTCAAAACTTATTTTCCCATACATGGCTAGCATCGGAGTTGCATATTTCGTAACTCTCTGTTTATATCCAGGAATAGTGTCAGAAATAGTATCTTGCAAATACGAATCATGGATGCCGGTCATTTTGATGACAGCTTTCAATGTTTCTGATCTCTTTGGCAAGGTAATAAACAAAGATAAAATTAATATAACAATAGATAAAGAAAAAATTTTAATGAATTAAATTAAAAAAGAAAAAAAAAAGAAAAATATTCAACTTATTACACTCATTTATATCCAGAAATTAAATTACAAATGTAATATTTATTATTAACTGAAATAAATATTAATAAAATTGTATGGATAAAATTAATGCATTATTATATTTAAAATTAAGATTCATTTGATTCTTATTTAAAATTGTTTGTTAATTATTGTTAAATATATATTCTTTGTCTTTTTTTTACAGTTATTAGCAACAATACCGTATCAATGGAAACGTACTCATTTACTATACTTCTCGAGTGCAAGGATAATACTGATACCTTTGTTTTTGTTATGCGCTATACCAAGAAGTGGTCCTATATTATCCGACGAATGTTATCCATTAGTGTTTTCCTGGCTGCTTGGTTTAACAAATGGTATTGTTGGAAGCATACCAATGATTCAAGCACCTAGCAAAGTACCAGAGGAACATCGCGAGCTTGCAGGTATGAATTAATCACAATTTTAAATATTATTTTTTATTAACATATACGTAAATATAAATTATAGTCATATAAGCTATTCTTTATATCAATATTATTAAAAATTGAGATTTAAATAGATTTTACTCTTAGTATTTATAATAATATATCATTACGTAATATAAATGATCAGTATTACATCGATTAATAAAAATAACTATTAATATTTTAATTAAATATAATAATTCGTCGGTATTTTAAATAGATTAGTATGTATAATAAAACAGGAGGCAATTATATTTATAATAATCGCTTATATTACGTATTGATATTTTATAATAAATACACATCAAAATCTTCATATATATTCATCATTTATTTATCAAAATGCTTAACATTAACTAATAAAAATATTAATGAAATAGATAGAAGTATAAATTATATACGTGTAAAATTAATTATTAAAATTTAACTGATTATTCATTTTTTTGAAGAGTTACAAAAATAATTCAAATAAAATAATCGATTCGTTGATTGCTTCATTTTAAATATTATCATTGAACAATTATGTTTATTTATTAATTTTAATGTAATTATTGCTTGTCAATATTATTATGTCTGTAAACAATTTCCACATTCTTTCCCCTGATAGCAGGCAATGTATGCATACAGACATTTTAATCTAACATAAGGGGCTCCGGACAGAATATAAATTATTTTAAAAAAATTCAATATTTAATATATCTTAATAGGCTATTGTTAGAGCATGAATTATTGTCTATCTACGAGCACATAAACAATATTAAAAAAAAAATGACAACAAATAAATAAATAAACATAATTGATTACTTATAATCTTAAATTTACTCAATCGTTTTATCGAATAAATTTAAAAAAAAAAAACGAAAAACAGAAAACAATCGATTAAACAAAACAGATCGAGAAAGCAAATCAATTAAATTAATTCTTCTTTTTCTTTTATTTTATGTATTATACCAGGCAATATAATGACATTATCATATATAACGGGCTTAACAATTGGCTCATTGGTAGCATATTTAATGGATGCTTGCTTTGGTCCGCCGTTTCAAACGAAATATTTATGCCCGAAACCATGGAAACCATCGACGACGCCAATCACTAATACAACCATAAATATTATAACAAATGTCATGTCTTCCACATTACCTACCATAGAGAAATCAACAGCGTTACCTAAATTAAAGACAACTGCTAGCATTTTAACAACTGTATTGACGAGTACTATGTTAACGAATAGCACAATTTACACAGACCTTCCGACGACAATCTTACCGAAAATATTCGCCAATGTTACGACCTCGGCCAGTAATGGGATTGTGCAACACTAAACGCGCACGTTTGTGTACTGTGTGGAGTCTGGTGTTTTACTTATTTTTTTCCTCGTAAAAAAAAAAGAACAAAAGAAATAAAATTCATGAACAATGAATAAAAATTGCGCGAACATATGACATTCTCGTAGAACGAAAAAAAGATAATTAGAAGATATTCAAACTAAATAAGAGGAAGAATTAGAAAAAGACGATGAACACGTAATCGATCATTTAGATGATTTTTCATAATTTTTCTTTTTTTTTTTCTTTTTTTTTTTATTTATCATTTTGTTAGATCTCATATCATCAGCTAAGAAAATAAAAAGAAAAATAAATATTCTCGAAAATCTTATTGATATTGAACGATGATAAAAATTATTTATTAATTAATTAACATGTTTATTTTTAATGTAACGCCAGATTAAACACACATACAAAAAAATAAAATCAAACTATTTGAAATATTATTATCTCCATAAGTTCGTAGAACATTGTTTGAGTCTATTCTAAGTCAGGGATTTAAACCTATAGAAATATTTAATAATATTTTAACTAAAAAGGATAAACTTGTTAGAGACTGATAAGTGTGATTTTATGAATTTATTGTTCCGTTAAAAAAAATGTTTATCATCAAATGACAACTTAATAATATTTGTTTGTTTTGTTTCTAAGAAAAAAAAATTTATATAAATTTAAAAATTAATTAATCTAAATAAATTGTTGATACTTTGTTAACACGTTGAATGCCACTTGTATTTTATTTAGAATGTTTCTAAGATCGATTGAATAATATTAATTAATTTTATTGTTAGTTGTTATTTAGTAGATAATATTTGTTAAACAAGAAAAGAAAAAGAAAGAAAGAATACTGTTAATAGACGATAATGATCGGTGATAAGTAGTGTAAGATCTAGTATATCTTTGTTTATACAATAATTGAAGTTTTTATTTTAAAAGTGGAATAAATCGATTGTATCAAAAAGAAAAGAAAAAAATGAAATGTTATTTTAAAGAAATTATTTTATCAAAATAATTGTAATAAAATTTTGGTATATAAAAACGAATTAAAACTATCGAACATACGTATAATCGAATACTGTCTGATTGCATTAAAAATATATATGATGTGATCTAATAATTATTTATAATAATAATTTTCAAAATTGACGATCGATTTAATAATAAAAATAAAAACGACGTATTCCACTCTTGAGATAAAGAACATAACAAAAAAAAAGTAAATAAATAAATGTGAAGAAAAGACATTAAAATTATACAATTCACTTCATTAAAATCAGCAATTGGCATTCAACGGTATATAATTTATTAGCCTCTGATAATAGACAATGTATGAATTTATACATTTTCGTTTATCACAAAAGAACTTTAAAACTTGATGAATCACTAAAGCGCAAATAACTTGTCGAGTTTCAAAATCGTAAAAGAATACGATTTCAATGACATAACAAAGGAGAGAAAAGAAATAAAAAGCAGAAAAAAAACAAGACAAAAACTCATCATTATAGCGATAAGAGAAAAAATAAAAAAAATGAAAGCATAATAGAAAAATGAAAGCATAATAGAAAAAATAAAAAAAAAATAAAAAAATAAAAAAAAATTAAAAAAAGCATATCATCGACATTACTAGCTAGAAAAAAGAAATAAGAAAAAAGTGAGTCGTCCTATTTGGAAAAATATCCAAAGGTTGATTAAGCTCTCTCTTTCTCTCTTTCTCTCTCTCTCTCTCTCTCTCTCTCTCTCTCTCTCTCTTTCTGTCATATAACTAACGATATATGTATCACTTCAAAGTTGTTTACATTATGTGAAGAAAAAAAAAGAAAAAGAAAAACAAAAAGAACAACAGCAACAACAAAAACAAAACAAAAAGAAATAAAATAATAATTATTATTATAATTCATTAATTTCTGTTATAAAAATAAGTCAATTGCATTTATTATTATTATTATTATTATTATTATTATTATTATTATTATTATTATTATTATTATTATTATTATTATTATTATTATTATTCACGTATCTAAAACATCGAAGAACATGTGAAGGATACAATCAAATTTTATAAAATATAAAAAAAAGAAAATCGAACAAACAGACAAACAAACAAATAAATAAAGAAATTAATATCTTAAACCAACAAAACAACAATTAAACAATATGAATTTTGTGAAGTAGCGATGAAACAAATACGATAATGTTTTTGTATAGTAAAATATCTTTCTCTCTTTCTCTTTCTCTCTCTCTCTTTCTCTCTCTCTCTCTCTCTCTCTTTCTTTCTTTCTTTCTCTTTTTCTATTGTCCATATATATATTGTTTATATATAAACAATATATGTATAAACATATATATATATATATATATATATATTATATTATATATATTTATATATATATATATATATATTATATATTATATATTATATATATATATATATATATATATATATATATATATATATATATAAACGAATATTTGCCTTTCTCTCTCACTCTCTCTATCTCTCTTTCTTGTTTTTCTTTACTATTCTAACATATAAAATTGAGTAGAATATTTCTCTAAAGGATTATAAAACATCTAACTGAGGTTGGCAATTGAGAGTATTGTCAATCATATAAACATATTTTATCAATGGTTAAATGTACACGCAAATCATATTCGCAAAAACAACATATCGTCTATTAAGAAAAACATTAATATATCACGCATAAATATCTATATCTTTTGCGTACTTTACATAAATAGCCTCTTACAATAAGGAATGAATGGGAAATTAGAAATTTTGTGACTTGTACTAATCCTAAGTTTGTGAATGTTTTGCAAGAAATTAATAGATCTATTTTTTAGTCAATAAGTTTCTTTTCCTCTTTTTTTCTTTATTTTCTTCTTTTTTTTCTACATTTTCCTCTTTTTTTTCTTCATTTTCCTTTTTTTTTCTTGTAATTTTCCAAATACAAGACAAATTTATTTTTTTACTTATTTATTTATTTTTTTTAACAGAGAATTTGGAATTGTAAACTGATAATTAAGAAAGCGATAGATAATACAGTTTGTATAAATGAAGTTGATGATACATAATTAAAAAATGAAAATATCCGATTTATTGTAAGTCATTTAAAATGAAAATTTATTGTGATATTTTATTTATCCTTTTTTTAATTTCTTTTTTCTTTTCTTACTTTTCTAATCTTTTGCTCTTTTCTAAGAAAAATGAAAATTGCAAATTCTTGTTATATAATATATAATTAATATAATTAAAAAATCAAAATATTAAATTAAGTTATTGTTCATTTTTTAATTTCTTTTCTATTTCCCTGTGCTTAATTTTCTTTCTTTCTAAAATATATTTTGAAACACATTCGTTCTTTTTTTAATATTTGAAAAATTAAAATATATAACTTATTGTCTAAATCATTTTGTTTATGCATTTCTTTTTTAAATTTTCAAAATTCTATTTCTCTAACTTTTCTCTATGATATATATCTATATATATATATATAGATATATATATAGATATATATATATATATATATATATATATATATATAATATTACATTATATATCTAATAGTACATTTTTCTTTTTATTAATTGTAAAAAAAATTGAATTTTTTAAAAATTATTATCACGAACTCGGTACAAATCAAAAAATTTTTAATTTTTCATAATTCGCAACCATTGTTATAATATAATCATTACCAGCACAAGAAACAGGGAAAACAAAATTAATAAATCAATTTAATCTTTAATCGTCGTAATCGGTGATAAAAAAAACAACGTTGATTGCTTATGTACATGCTAATTATATTCGTGTTAAACGTCTTTGTTTAAAAAAAAAAATAATAATAAAATAAAAACAAAAAAGATAAAAAAAATAAAAGATAAGAAAAGAAAATTAAAAAAAAACGGAAAAAGAAAATAAAAAGAAGCAATACCAGTAGTCTTTCCTCGTGAGATAAAAATTTTAAATTAAAAAAATAAATTTCAAAAATTTTCAAAAATACATATCTAGATATAGTCGAGAAATAGCCGTAGATTTTGTTTATATAGAAATTAGAAAGACTTACAAATGTGTGCAAAGGAAACATTATGCGCACTACATAATTGTATTTGAAAAGAATAAAGAAGGAAAAAATATATATATACACACACACACACACATATATATATATATATATATATATATTTTTGTTAGACGTATCTATGTATATCATTTTGCTACATCTCGAACGCGGAGAGAAGAAATTGAAAAAATAAGAAAAAAAAAGAAAACAAAAGGAAACCAATTCACCGACAGAGAAATGATAATTGCTGCGATAATTTAAAAAAGAAAAAATAAGAGAAAAAGAAAAGAAGATTCAAAAAAGTAGAAATTAAAAAAGAAAATTTATTAAAACATTTCTTTTTAAGCAACAGTATCCTGTTCATTTTTCAAATAATATAAGTTATTTCTCCGATTCTAAAATTAATCATAATAATTAATCACATTTGTCATTAATCATATTGTATTACGCATATACACATTCATACGTACTAATGATAAATATTATATTTAATTTAATCAAACATATCGCTCATTCTATTGTATATAATATACGCATGACATAAGGAAGTAAAAAAAGAAAAAAAAAAAAAACGAAAAAAAAAAGATTTAATTCACATGATGTTATTAGTGTAAATTTTAATCTCATCGATCGTTTAATCAAGTTATATTTAATGAAGGAAAAAGAGAATAAAAGAAAAAAGGAAAAAAGAAGAAAGAAATCATTTTCTTTCTTTTTTTTTGCGAGACGAGTTGAAATCGTATTAATTAATTAATAAAAAAAAATAATTCATTCCTACGATGAAGAATGAAATAAATGAAGGAACGAAGGAATATGAGCTCTGTGTAGAGACTATATAAATGCTTTATATAGCTCTTCAAATAAAATGACACTCTATCTTGATACGAATTGTATTAATAAATATAAGTACGAATACATGAAAAGGATAAAATAAATAAAAAGACTATAGTAATTAGAGAGAAAAATTTATGCGAATGATAAATAATAATAAAATAATAACAAATCATTATGTTTACTTTTGATTATACTTAGTAAATAATACAAAAAATCCTCTTTTTATTTTTATTTTTTATTGCTGTATATTATATTATGATTATTATTATTATTATTATTATTATTATTATTATTATTATTATTATTATTATTATTATTATTTTCTTTTTCTTTTTTATTACATCCTACTTCCATATATTTATTGTATCGTAACGCGATACTGAGTATATTACTCTGTTATTTGATTGAATAAATAAATTTAAAAAAAGAAAGAAAAAGATCGAAATGAATCATATATCAATTATTCATATTACATTATGCATTAATAAAAATTTGCAAGAGAGAAAATTATTTCAAATTGTTTCCAGAGATATTACTCAATGTTGCGATAATGTTACTATGTACAAATAATAAATGTACGTATGTGTATATATATGTATATATATATATATATATATATATATATATATATATATATATATATATATATTATGATATTTAATATGATAATATGACTGCTTTTCTTTTAGCTTTCATTTATATTCATGAACAATAAACGATCACGCACACGTTCCATTCATTGCTTTCTAAATATTATCAGAATGTTATTCAATGAAAAATTCGGAGTAATGAATGTATCGAATTAATTTTTCATTTCGTTCTTTTTTTTTTTTTTCTTTTTTTTCTTTTCTCTAATCTTGTCGGTACTCATGATTGATTGAGAAAAAAAGAAAATAAGAAAAAAAAAGAAAAAAAAAGAAAAAAGAAAAAAGAGAAACAAAGCAGCATCATCTGGTAGATCTAATACTACAAAATAGAAATCTATTTTTTTAAAACGAACGATTATGCAAAATGCAAAATTGTTGGAACGATTGGAATCATTCTATCACAGATTAAGGTAAGTGTCGATAAAAACTAAATCTTTCATTTTAGGAGGAATTTTAACGTGGTCATTTGAGATATTTAGCAGCCCAATCAGTTCGACCATGGAGTCCACTGCCACTTCCACGAACATTCAAGACAGTTCCAAAGAGATTCGTTTGTAAAGCTGATTTATTTGGTTGTTCTAAGGGATAAGAAGAAAATTATTAGAGATTATAATGCCATTAATGAGAAATCATTCATTAGAAAATTATATTGTTAATCTTTTTCTTTTCTTTTTTCTTTTTTTTTCGAATCGGATTCTTAATATTATGTGTACATCAGTGTATGTATGTATGTATTTATGTATGTATGTATATATGTACTCACTGATATTATGCGTACCATAAACACTAGGATAAGGTATTCTTGAATTTTGCTCGGCTATAAAACGATTTCGTGAGAGATAATGTTGCCTTGTTTGATTTTCAACGTTCTCTCTCGGTCCCCAAAAGTTGTCATTGTATTCCTCATATTTTGCTGAACTAAATGGACCGATCATGCCGTTCATCGTCAATCTTGATTGATTCGAGTCGGTGTCTTCGTTTCTTGAATGAAATAAATACAAAAAAGAAAAAAAAAGAAAAAAAAATAATAATAAACAAAATAAACAAAAGTGAAAATATACATAGATATAAACAACAGTAAATCGTCGGATAATTGAACAAATGGATTACGGTTAAGGAATAGTTTTATTCAAGGAATTTTATGTTTACATGGGAGGACGGTATACAGTTCAGGAATAATGGAAATTGTAAGTAATATGAATTTAATTAATAAGATGTTAGTTAAAAAAAAAAAAAAAAAAAAAAAAAAAAAAAAAAAAAAAAAAAAAAAAAAAAATGAAATTTTTTTCATTGACATTCAATTCGGTCTCTTTTTTATATTTATTATTACATATATGTGTTGATAATTATTTTGTTATTGATTAATGTCTCTTATTTGATCTTTAGATATTCAAAATTATATATTAGGGGGTCCGGAAAGTAATGTCGTTTCTGCGCATGTAGATATTTGATTGTTAAAAATTGTTAAAAATTTATTCGAATTTAAAAATTTATTTGAATTTAATTTAAGAAAGCGTATATATGTATATATATACGTGTATATATGTATACATATATACATGAGAAAAGACGATTAACTAATTTTTTTCTACCTATTAGGCTTGAATAATTTTCATAATTATTAATGCACATATGTAATTATTGGGATTAATAGTTACCACCAATTCTCTCTCTTTTTTTCTCTTTTTTCTTTCAATCTCCCCTAATTTCTTTTCTTCAATTTGTAATAATTAAAAAGAAATAAACTGAAACAACACGTCCCAGTAAGAAATAATACCAAATAAATTCCCAACCACGTAATATCGAGATAATTTACGAAATCTGAAAATAAGTTGTACATTTTCAAAAAAAATACTTTAAAATATTTCCAAAGTTTGTTATTGCAAAGTTCTCTGATAAAATAAAACGACATGAGAATTTTATATAAATATTTCAATGAAAATAGTCCTTCATTTTGAGCGAGAGACAAAAAAATGTTTAAAAAATATTCCAACCTGAATATTGGATAAAAAATGAAGAAAATTATTTTACAAATTACATCGTTTAACTTGATAGAAGCTTTAATGGAATATCGTCTAAGTTCTGTCAAACTATTGAAAGATTTTGATAACGATTTATCTTCGAACAAATTGGACAGCGTATTTTTTAAATGAATAATCAACGATCGAAAGCTCAATTTTGTATTCGACGATTTTGTATAATTATAAGTATCAAATTTATGTAACCATTGTACAGAGAGAAGAGTTTTATCAGTCTTAAAAAATATCATGATAATTTGATAAAAATATTGAAAAAGTTCGATCGGATTACCATTATAGAATAGAATACTACCAACTATTATTATTAACAAATGTAGAATCAAAATGACCACGATAATATTTCGTAACTTTCGATACCTGGACGACAAATTTGTGGTCTGGCCAGCGACGTACCGAGCCACGCTGAGATAATGTTGTTTAGCTGAAACCTTCCTAGCGTTCTTCGTAGCCGATTGAGATTGTTGATTCCAATTCTTTAATTGCATCGTCTCGTTCCAAACCGGCAATGACCAATTTGCATTAGTCTGCTTGAAATTCTCACCAACGGTATAATTGGCATTCCAATTGGCACGATTTTCTTTGTAAACACGATCAGGCAGTAGCTTTGTTTCGATGCTCTCTGGGATTATCTTGCTTCTGACGATCGGACAATTACTAGTATTAGATTACTGAACGACGTCTTGATTAGGACTGATTATGTTATTCGTGCAACACACCCTAAGATATCAGCGAAATCATCTTCGTCCCATTTGGACGAGTTGTTTTCACGTTTACGATTATTATGATTCAATAATGGTAATACCGGTTGTTGCTGTGGTTGTACAATCTTCTCTTGTACTCTGAAAAAAGAAAAAAAGAAAGAAAAAAAAATATGTTTCAAACGTAATATATTGTATTTTTTCTTTTTTCTTTTTTTTTTTCTTTTTAATCGTAATATCAACATATTTTACCTAGATTGTATTACGTTATTCATGACCTCCTCGTGCTGATGATAATTTGATTGTTTTGGAATCGGCGGTGGAAGGTTGACTTTGTTCATTATCAATTCTCTCTGCGATGATACTCCAATTTTTTTACTGCTAACCACACGTTGAATTCCAATTTGATAATACGGATACCTAAGAAGATTCATTTGAAATATAAAAATTGAATTATTAAATGGCACAATGATTTACATTGTTTATACCTCAATGATTGTTGTGCTGTTGGCCTTTTCAAAGGATTCCATTGTAACATATCTTCCATCAGTATCACAGCTTCTTGACTAGCATTGGGTATCAATACAGCTAATGACGTTTTCGTGAAATTTGGAAATTTGAAATTCATTGCCGATGCTAATTGATAACCTTCAGGCCAGTCGTCCTTCTCCGGTGTCCCAATGACCGAACATATTTTAAATATCTCGTCTATCTCACTTTTACCAGGAAATAAAGGTCTAAATGTGTAAAGTTCAGCCATGATACATCCAACAGCCCAAATGTCAATTGGACTATTATAATTCGTCGAATGCAACAACACTTCTGGTGCTCTGTACCTATCAATATAGAAACGTAATAATATAGAAAAAAAAAAAATTATTTTCATACATTTAAAAATCCTAATTTTGTATTACTGTGAAAAAAGAAAAGTTTGAGAAAAAAAATCGATTCATTTTATATCTACAATTTCAACGATGATTATCTGAAATTCATTAATTACCATCTGGTCGACACATAGTCGGTGTAGGGTGGCCTTGACCGTATTTCCCGGGCTAATCCAAAGTCAGCTATCTTTACCAGTTCCGGCCCCATGCATAATAAATTTTCCGGCTTCATGTCACGATGGAAAAAACCGTGTTTATGCATAAAGGCGAGTCCTTGTAAAACCTGATACACCATGTTTCTGATCACCGGTTCTGGAAAAAGTTTGTCCCTAAAAAAGAAAAAAGAGAGAGAAAAAAAAGAAAAAAGATTTATGTCAAAAAGTACATCTATGTTATTATGAGATATAAAAATTATATCATAATTAATTCGATTATTAATTTTATATATATATATATATATATATATATATATTTATTTATTTATTTAATTTTTGTAGTTATAAAAATGTTAACTATGACGCCCGGAGATAGGCTACATTCTATTTTTCAAAATATATCAGTAATATTCACTTCTAATAGACAGATAAATGTGTTATTCTTTATACATAGATTACTAGGTTATTCACCGTCAGAAATTTACAATTTTTAATAGATATTTCTAAAAAAAAATACGAAGGGTTGTCTATCTGCAGAAGCATATAACTCTCAGTTATAACTTTTAGATATATCTATAGAAAAAATAAATAAATAAATAAATAAATAAATAATTGAATTTAATAAATAATTGAATTAAATAAATAATATATTGTTATAAGAAAAAAAAATTGTAGTTAAAAGAATATTGACTATGACGCCTAGAGATAGGCTACAATTTAATTAATAAAATATATCGGTAATTCTTCACTCTTAATAGATAGTCAAATAGATTATTATGTATTAAAAGCATATGCATATTTACCGAATAAAATACAAAGCGTTGCCTATCTACAGGCGCAACTAATTATTATAATTTACATAAATATCATAATTATTACATAAATATTATAATTTACATAATAATTTACATAAATAAAAAAATAAATAAATAAATGTAACAAATATAAATTAATAATTTATAAATATATAAATAAATATATATATATATATATATTTATATATACATATATATTTAAGAAAAAAAATGTATACCTATCCTTCATTAATTGGTACAAGTTCTCCTTCATATATTCGAAGACAAAATATAATACGTCATTTTCTCGAATAACTTCCTTCAACTTCACAACGTTCGCGTGGCTAAGTTTCTTCAAGGACTGTAAATAATTTCATTATCGTCAATTGCGTTCGCACACGGAATCATGTATAAAACTTTGATCAGAGTAGAAGAAGCGATAACAGGTATAACACCTGTCTAAGAAAAGGCCCTGAGTTATACCTCCATACATACATGATTCTAACAAAAGTCATTATTATTTCACTTTATTCGTCTTCTTTCCACATTAAAAAAGAAAAAAAAAACAGAAATTGACGAAAATATTCGTTGTATTTTGCTTATAACAATTAAATGTTTTTCTATACAACAACGACAGCAACAAAAATGACTGACAAATAAAAATTAATTCAAATGCGTGTTTCAATATAGCAAAAATTATATTCAATTTATATACAAAATAATAATAACATAAAAAAGTAAGATCTTTAGTAATTCTTATTTTTAACTTATATTATTTATATTAATAATGATTTGCATTTATGTTTTTCTTTATATAACCTTCGAAAAAAAATAATTTCTTGGATGAACAAAATTCGTACATTGTCAAAATAGTGAAAGAAATATAAAAGAAAAAGTAAAAGAAATTTATATAAATCTCTTAGATCGGAAATGATTGAAATTGTCGATAATAGAGATATATGTTATTGTTGTTAATATCTAACCTTGACCTCCCTAAGATTCATGGCTTCTTCCCAAGAATAGTATTTCCTTTTCATTCTTTTTATGGCGACCTTTTCTCCAGTGTCAATACGTTCGCCGAGCACAACGGAACCAAAGGTACCGTCACCAAGTTGGTTCAAGGTTATATACCGATTCATCTTCTTCCGCATTCGTCCAATTCTTGTTTCGACCAGCAAAGATAACCTTTGAAATTAATATCTCGAGATCTATCACGCTAACCGCACGGCCGTACACGTGTCCGGCATTGAACACGAGTGGTCTCGCATGTTTTTTCACATCACTGTAAATTAAATAAATAAATAAATTAATAGATTATAGAAAATCACAATATTTTCTTTAACATTATCAATATTATTGTCAATTTTATCGTTATATAAATTATTGAAAAAATCTTTCATCATGCTATAATTTTAATATTATTAGAACATCTCTGTATTTTCATTATTATTATTATTATTATTATTATTATTATTATTATTATTATTATTATTATTATTATAATATATCATTATTATTGTTATTGTTGTTGTAGATATAATTGTTATTGTTATTATTATTGTTAGCATTAATTTAATTGTTTTATCATATTGAATTTAATATTATTAGAAAATCTCTATATTTTCATTATTATTATTATTATCTAGAATTGTAATATTATAATTGGATGTACTATGTACATATATATATACGTATAATCTTGATGTATATTGTGAAATTACTTCTTAAGTTAATATGATAGATGAATTCGATAACATTACAGATGTATTATTTATTTCAAGATAATTGAATTCTTTTCTATTGGGGTGGCAACTAAGTGACTGCGGACACTATCGACAAAATCCGCAATCACTTAGTTGCCAACCCAATATTATAGTATTGTAGATTATTAGAATGATATAAAATACGAAAGGAGAAAAACTTCGGTTTTTCTTTTCCTTTTTCTTTGTTTTACGGAGAAGAAAAATCAATTTCTTGTTTTTTTCATTTGTTACTTTCATTGTTTCACTTTCCTTTACTTTTTATATCGTATAATGTTCAATTTTTTGTTTAATTTTTAATTCTGTTTTTATTGTTTATACGAGTACTAATATATAAGTGAAATAAAAAAAGTTACACTTATTGTCAGTCGGCAGAACTTATGCCAACTTCAATGATAAAATATTAAACACTTGCGCGCATGCTCAGCAGTTTTTACACGATTAATTATTTAATCAGTCTAAAGGTAAAATCAAGTTCATTACAAATGAAATAACTTTTTCGGCAGATCGAGATCTTATATATACATATCGCAGCGTTGTAGAGAAGAAAAAAAGAAAGAAAAAAAAAACCATATTCCTAATCAGATGACAGATACAAAACTTTGCGTGTTATTCACATTAATTTTCCTTTAAAAATGAAATTAAAATGAATGATAAAAAAATAGAAAAGAAAAAAAAAGGAAAAAAAACAAAAAAATAATAGAATTTTAATTAAAAAAATCATCGAATATAAACAAATCAAATTATTTAAAAAAGAAAAAAGAAGAAACTGATACACAGATTAGTAAATATCGGGTGATTCAATAACTATTAATATGATCGCGAATATGTAATCGATCTTGAATTATTTATCTTTTTTCTAACATTTTTATCTAAAACATATTTATCTAATTTCGATCAAAGCAAAAAATATGACTTGTTGTAATTGTGTTTACCATCATATATTTTTTTCAAAATACCTCGAAAATTAATCATTGTACAATATTCTACATACTTGAATAGTTTTTTCGTTAGAAGTGATACCAAAAATCAATTGATGCAGAAAGAAAAAAAAATATATAATTTGAAAAATACCGATGACTTTGAAATCTCATCAAAAAATAAAAAAAAAATATTCAAAGATCATTTCAATTATTATCTTGATATTAGTAATAATCAAATTTTCTGAATGAATTGAATTATATTATTATATATTATTTTTATATTAATTCGATTAAAATAAAAGAACAAATTATTGCAATAATATTGTTTTTGCAATACAAAATAAATTAAATAAATATAATAACTATTTTGTCATTCTCATATAAATATTTATGTATATATATATATATATATATATATATATATATGTATATATAATTTATAAATAAATGTATATTTATAATACTATTAAAAAATAACTAATAAATATATAAATAAATAAAAATAAATAAATAAATTTGTACGTACACAATATAATACAATACAATTATAGTTACTGTACTTAGAGAAAATATATATGTACATAAATATAAATAAGTAAATATAAATAAATTTCTAAGTTAAATCAATATTCTTTTTTCTTTAATCTTTCTTTAAATAATTCCATTTAAATGAATGAATGAATTATGATTGGAAATGATTTGTCCTCGCATTATTTCAGATAATCAACATCCCATTGCATTTGTCTTTACCACAATGGCATCGTTTTACATACATGTTATGAAGGCTCGATCATGCCTACTTGAAGGTTAAATCGATATAATGTCATATAACTCGTATGATATCTTTGCGAATGACACGTCAAACCTTTCCTCGCTATTTTCATTCAAACTAGACCTTTATGAATTACTTAATCTTTCAAATTCTTATTGTAATCTTTCAAATATAAAAAAAATAATTTTAAAAAAGTTAAAAAAAAGAAATAAAAAATTCTTTTTCAATAAAAAAAAAAAATAAAAACTTGCTATAAAATATATAATTTTTCAACGTGACTAACAAAGAGTACATTCATAAAAAAAAAAAAAAAAAAAAAAAAAAAATAATTGATTTATATCAATCGATTTTATTCATTAATAATTTATTTAAAAAATTGTTACATTATTATCTGTTACAAAATTGTTCGTTACAAAAAATTATTATCAAAAAAATTGTATATGAATTTTTATTAATAATATTGCCATATAATAATTAAATATATATGTCATATGTATATATATACATATATATATTATCATATGTATATATATATTATTAAAAAAAAATTGTAACAAAAAACAAATCTTCTTGATTAATAAATAAAGTAAATAATTTTTACAAAGTAAAATATATTATTTAAAAATTCTTTCTAATATGTAAAAATAAAAATTAATTAATAGTATTAATATAATAATTTATAACATTATAAAATATAAATATCAATTTTAGATAATCTATTTGATTATATTCGACCTCTCTCTCTCTCCCCCTCTCTCATTTAATTGGATTTTCCGATTTAATTGAAAATATAACATTTGATGCTTATCATTAATCAATCTAATATTTTTTTCAAGAAGTTAATAAAAACCGGATAAGAAATCAGATATTTATTGAATTGGTATGACGAATGAATCAAATTTTTTTCGTCTCGGTGATACACGGAGTATCGTCTTATATCGATTTTAGCAAGCGAATAAGGTCGATTCGAGTTGTCACGAAAGAAGAAGTTGTATTGTTTTCATAAAAGGTTATAACCTGTTCGATAAAGATCGAAAAAATAAGTTAAGGCACGCTTATATACTATATAAATATACATATTGTATATTTACATAGTATATAATTATATCTATATTAGTATATAATATATATTTATATATATATATATATTAGTATATAATATATATATATATATATATATATATATATATATATATATATATGTACTGTACACTTTTTCGTGACGAAGAAAAAAATTTCTTGAATATCTTCGTTATCGATTAAACTATTTTCTTGTGAATATACATATACACATTCTCTCTCTCCCTCTCTCTCTCAAAAAAAATAAAAATATAGAAAAAAAACAACGATATAATTTTTCAGAATCATTAATCTTTGTATTTTTTTTTAAATCAATCTTTTTAGACATATATTTTTGTTCATAATAAAAAACAATTTTTCAATGCAAAAGAAAAGAGAAAAAATTATAATTGTTTATTCCGTTTTTATTTATTTATTTTTTTTTTATTTTTATATTGGATATATATATGTATATATTTCACTACATTTTTGTATTAACTACACAAATATACATTTCTTTTCTTTTCTTGCTTTTTTTTTTATGGGAAATAAATATAGAATTTAATTTTGCTTTTGTTTCCTTTTTATTTTCTTCTTTTATAATAAAAAAAGAATTTTTATTATAAGATAAAAATAAAATTTATTTATTTGTTTATTATTTTACTCTTATTTTCTTATTACTTTGTAATAGAACATAAATTGTCTCGCATGTTTTCTTTTTCCCTTTTTCTTTCTTTCATCTTTTTCTTTTTTTTTTTTTTTCAAGGAAGGTAAACACAAAAATTCGCAGTAATCGAGCACAAATGTAAATATCAGGTCTAAATATATAACATCGAAAATAGCAAGCAATTTATCCCTTTACATAGGAAATAATGACTTAACGTGAAATCGATGAATAGACGAGGACTAATATATTAGATATTTGTAGAATTATATATACTCGCTCTGTGACATTTCCATTCACTTTGTTTTCAAGTTTCTATCTGAATACTAAATCTGTCAATTATTAGATTGACGATTATCGTAAAGAATTATAAAAAAAAAAGAAGAAAATACAATATTATTGATCTCACTTATCATGAATTCAATTATAAAAGCTTAGAATATCTAAATTATCAGTTTTATTAGTTAATTTATTATTATAAAACTCGTACGATTGAAATAAAATGATAAAAAATTTTATTAAAATATACGAACATATACGTAGATCATATAAATTAAGTAATTAATTTATATAAATAATGATTATTGAAATTTTATGATTCTAATAAAATTCATTTTTATTTCTTAAACTATTTATATTTTATACTATACCTTAAACTATATTTCTTATTCTATTATATCCAAATGGAACATCTAAATTGTAAAAAAAAAATCTGATCAATTTATGAAATTCTTCATCTCGTATTTATTTGATTCAAATAAAATTATTTTTATTTTCTAAACACATTCTAAACCAATAATAAGAATATCTAAATTATACGAACTTTCTAAATAATTTTTAATATTAAATTTTAATATTTTTTCTATTTTCCAAACACATTCTAATCAATAATTAGAATAACTTGTCAAACCATTCCTGTTAAACTCTATTTTTATAATTCGAATAAAATTATTTTTAATTTTTAAACACGTGCTAATCAAAAAAATTAGGATCAACAAATTTCTGATTTTGTCCCATACATCCTCATAATAATTATTTTCATAAAATACAATAAAAGAAAAGAAAATAAAATAAAAATATATACATATATATATAATAAATATAATAAATATAATAAATATAAAAAAAAATAATTTCATTGAAATAAAGTTAAAAAAAAATATATACCTACACACACACACACACACACACACAAATCTTAGTACATATCTTAGAAAACTGTTCTATTCGTTCAATAAACCAAACCATTTAATCATCCAAACTATATGGTTCATTCTTGACACACGTAAAACTTATACGTTACAAATTATTAAATTTTCAATATCTACTCTTTTCTTTCTATCTGTAAAGTTCTTAGAATAATAAATGAAAACGATACTACTGCTGACAATGAAAAAAAAAAAAAAAAAAAGAAAATACAAACATCAAAGGTCTCAAAGCTAAATCATTATTGCTTGCATGTTGAGAATTCGATCGATCAATATCCTACTCCTTACGCTTACCATGTGTCATTTATATCTACGCACGTAAAATATATACGGGGTGTCCAATTTAACTCTTTTCTTTTTTTCTTTTTCTCCTTTCCGTTTTATTTTGAAAATACAAAATAATGTTATCAAACAATATTACACATTACACTGTAATGAGAGAGATAATAATATAAAAGTAACTTTTAGTCGACATTATTTTTTCTTTGAAGTTTCATTTTATTATTGTATAAAAAAAAAAAAGAAAAAGGAAACAAAAATAAAAGGAAAAAAAAAATTAGAAATCACTACTTTTATTCCATTATATTTCTTACCTTAAGAATAACATTGTTCCAAGACAATATATAATACTTTTTTTTAAATGTTTATATAATATTTATACAAAAATAAGGAAAATATTCAAATGAAATTGGAGTATTTAATAAATATAGTAAATAACATGAATATACTTATTATTCAAATGTACGGCAAGTGTATAATGATTGTGTACTTTGATAAAAGAAAACTAATGTAAGTTACACCCCAATAATTAGGTCGCTCCTACGCAAACGTTGAATTTTGTGGTAAACGAAGGTACAGAATCTAATCTGGGTTACTTCTCGTATATGTACGTATGTATGTGTGCCGTTTCCTGAGATTACCATTTTCTTAGCTAAACTCAAGACACGCGAGGAAACTATGGATTTCCTAAGCACTTTCTCTCTCTCTCTCTCTCTCTCTCTCTCTCTCTCTCTCTCTCTCTCTCTCTCTCTCTCTCTCTCCCTCCCACCCCTCCACTCCTCTTTCTCCTCTTGCAACTTCCTTTATAGAAGACAGAATTATTTTCTTAAGATGCATATATATTTATACATATATATATATATACATAATTTATGTATAAATTCGTTTGATAATTGTCAGATAGGTTATTTATGTGATTACTTACAAATATAGAAAACAAAATATTGATTAAAAAAAAAAAAGTTTTGTTCAATATATTTGATTAAAAAAAAAAACAATTGTTCAATATATTTACTTGATTTCATTTCAATAATGGTCATCTTTAATTGAATATTCCAAATCATCTTATTTTATTTAATCATAAAAAAAAGAAGAAAGAAAAAAATCATTTATTTAATGATTTTAACAAAAATGTCAACTTGTAACTCACTTTAAATGGCTAAATCTGTATATTATGTGATTTCGTCTTACATAAGTCCAGATAAATTGTACATGAGATTATGTACATAATTTATAGAAAGAAAAAGTATTGACAAAAGAACAAAAGTTCACTTTCGAAATTATTCAAAATATTTAATTGGTTGTTTCAATAATAATGACCTTGAATAGAATAATTTTCATCTTGCTTTATATAATTAAAAAAAAAAAAAAAAGAAAAAGAAAAAAAAAGAAAAAGGGAAAAAGAAAAAATTTATTTAATGATTTTCAAAAATGTCAACTTGTAATTCACTTTAAATGGCTATATATTATGTCACTTTATTTTATATAAGCCCAAATAAATTATAGTATGAGATTATGTATATAATTTATGGGAAAGAAGTATCGATAAAAAAAGATATCGGAATTATTCAAGATATTTAATTGATCATTTCAATGATAATAATCGCAAAGAGTATATTCTCCATCTTATATAATTTGATTAACAATAAAAAAAATTTTGTTTGTTTCACGATTTCAAAAATGTCAGTCTAAAATATTTTAGATATGACTCATTCTGTGTATACTGTGAATTATATATAGATATATATATATATATTAGATATGAATTATGTAAAAATGTGAAAGATAATATTGATAAAAAATACCAAAATTATTCAACATGATTGCTTGTTTATTTCAGTAATAATGACCTTGAATAAACTATTCGCTATCTTCTTTTATTTAATACAAAAGAAATTTACATTATTGCATAGTTTTTTTAAAGTAATTACGTCTTTTACGATGTTTAATAATTCATTCTGTATATAAATATGTACTTACGTATATTTATTTAAATATATATATTATAATATATATATCACATATAGTACATATATATATATAATAATTATATATATATATATATATAATAATTATATATATATATATATATAATGATTATATATATATATATATATATATATATATATAATTATTTAATTTGTTTTATTTTACTCACTTTATATATACTTCGAAGAGAACAGTTGATAACATTATATATGAGATAAGCTCTGTATGTATATGTGTACGCGCGCGTGCGCGCATATACTTGTAAATTTATAAAACTTGTAAAAATATTTTTTTATAGCGATTAATAATTCGCTAATATGCAGTAGATTCAAAAAAATAATTGAGAACCTCTGTTCTAAAGAAAAACATTTTACAACAAAAATTGATTTATCTTTATATAGTAGGTCTCCTATATATAAAGCGGGAAATACGATTATGTACATGCGGGTCCCAAAGCTCAAAAAAGAAAATGTACAAATGAAAAACATATTTTTTTTTATCTAACCTAATAACAATAAATTTGTTTATTTCATTTTTAAAAGAAACGAATGTTTCGCATGTATATCTGTGGCCTTACGTTTCTAATCAATATTTAAAAATTCTTAGAATGAAAACACTAGCTTATGACACGTATAATGTATGGAAACATCCCATATACACAAAATAAGCCAATAAAATATGAATTTTACTTAAATGATTCACTCTATATACTTATATATACACACAATACGTATACACATATACATATAATATATTTACGATATACATATTTATACATACGTATTTCATAGTAATCGGTTTATAAATTGACACGAAGTTTTTACAAAATCGTTCTTAGAAATGCAAAATAAATCTATACAATCGCATCGATTAGAATTGTTTCTTTCTACTTATTATCACTTTAAACAACTTTTATTACCGTGCTCTCATTTACTTTCTTTTTTCTTTTCTTTTTTTATACAAAGGTTATGTCAACTTCATTCATGCTGCTTATAAAAAAGAAAAAAATATGATAAATGACAAGTTACGGTTATTTGAATTATTAATAATATAGTCATACAACAATGTCAATTAACTTTACAACGAAATAAATGTTAATTATCATCATAAATGATTAATTGTAATGATCACCAAAAAAAATTGCGTTGTTCCTCGACACAATAAGGAAAAAAATCAGTATAGTTAACTCGATTTATTTATGTAAAAAAAAAAAAGAAATAAAAATCTTAATCAACTAATTAACAAAATTTGAGTACTCACCTAAAATGTCATATAATGTCGATGAGATATCCTTAGATATTTAATTATTACCTTCTTGTATGGCTGGTAATTGTAAACTGTCGTGTAATCGGCCATGCTTTTATCTGTTTCCATGACAATATGACCAATAACTTAAGGTCCTTTCGTTACGCATGTGCACTAATTATTTTCGAACATAACATAAAATTTGAAAAAATCTATATTAACATTAATTACAATTTTATTTCGATCAGTATAATATCAGAATATGATAGGTATTTAAATATTAAAATTTTTAATTATAATAGAATATCTAGATTATTGATATATTGATTAAGCAAAATCAATTATTTGAAAATCTGATATTTGTATTATATGTAAATTTTATTAATTTATTTAATTTTTATAGAAAGTTTTCTTTTTCTTTTAATATAATAATAATAATAATAATAATAATAATAATAATAATAATAATAATAATAATATGTGATAATATAATATAATAAAAGAGGATATATATTTTTTTATATAAAAGAAAATATAAAAATAATTTAAAACATTTATATGATATTTGAATTTTATTTAAAGACTTTAACTTAACTATGGAAATAATATGTAAATTTTTTATTTATTCCATAACCTTAAAATATAACTTGTATTTATATCCACAAATTGTACTTTCTATTGAAACAAAAGATAAATAATAATCTTTTTAAAATAATTAAATCCATTTTTATAATTGAATATATAAAAAGTTATGGATTTATAAAAAAAAGAAATTTGATATAAAAACATTTCTTTCATCAATTAATATAAAAAATAAATTAATAATAAAATAATAATAATTAAACTTATAATTCTATTACAATAATTAAATAATTTCAATAAAAATATTGTCAATTTTTTGTGAAATAATAATTTTTATGATTCACTGGTTTATCAATGATTGATATTCATATACATATGGCGCTCTCTATACCACCTGTTAGTGCGCAAGTCATGCAAGATTTTCTTTAGTCGATTACTGTAAACATAAACATTCAGAAAATATATTAATTAAAATATGTCACAAGAAACAAAAAAGTCAAAAAGAAAAGACGTGAAAAAGGAAAAGATAATGCAAGTTCAAAATAATGTGAAAGAAGTTGTAGATACTAATGCAAATAAAAATGACAAACCGTATGTATCATATGTTTTTAACTTGAATATATTTTTTATTCAGGGGAGACATTGATTTAATTATTACTATATAAATATAGTGTAATATACATGAAAAATCAAACCTGTCAACTATCCTTCTCCATAATAAATTATCTGTTATTTTAGTTTAAACATATTATTTATAATAATAATAATAATATAATGTTCTGTTATTTTTTTTTAGAAAATTTGGACCTTCCATATCCTTCCCATATCAAAGAATATGGTCACGTTGTATTCTAATAATTGGAGTTTTATTTATTGTATGGTATAACAGTAAACACGGTAAAGAGATACAATTAGCAAAACAGAAAGATATATTGGTAAGCCGAACGCAAAATGTAGAGTGTTCGGAAGAGTATAAAAATGAATTAAATAAATTTTCTGGTTGTCTACCAGAAAAGTGTGGAAGGGTGGTGACAGATAAATTAGTTACTTCAACAGAAAGCGATGTTCTGTTAAGGCTAGCAATAAATGGTATGAGTCTCGGTGGTTCCAATGGTGGTGTGACTATCTTAGATCTTCATTCTGGTGCATTAAGTAAAGGATCTAAATTCGTTAACATATATGAACTAAAAGGAAAAAATAAAATATTTAATGCCGCAGATTTTGCCATTTATAAGTATGATAAGCTAATTACTTTGATAAAAATTATATTTAAAACTAATGTTTGATTTTATATAAATACTTATCTTTATCCATAGAGTAGTTAAAACAAAGGTTCAACATGCCATAGCACATAATTTTGGCGTAGATGTCGACAAGATTTATCTAACCAAACCAACTTTCTTTTCACAAATGACTAATGTACCAGCTAAAACTATACACGATGAATACTGGCATCCTCATGTTGATAAGGTATAAAAATGTTCTATCATATATTATGCTTTTACAAAAATATTTTTAGATTCTTTTTATTTACAGGAAACATACGAGTATTTTCATTACACTTCTTTATTATATTTAAATGATTTTGATAGAGATTTCGAAGGGGGCAGGTTTATGTTTATTAACAAAAATAATGTTAATAGCACTGTAGAACCACGAAAGGGTAAGTCATGTGATATTTTACATTAAAAGAATATTTAATATATAAAATTAAAATAATCTCGTAGGTAGAGTATTAATGTTCACATCTGGTAGTGAAAATTTGCATGCAGTTGAAAAAATAAGTTCTGGAACTCGATATGCATTGACTATATCTTTCACATGTAATATGAACGAAGCAATTTCTGATCCAAGTTACCGTAATATATTGAAATAGAGTATATTAAATCATTTTTATCTTTGAATTCTTTGTCTCTAATTCTATAAGAGAGATCTTAGGTACAATTTCTGTTTCATAATATTGGAAGAGTAATTCGTCTGTTATATTTTCTAAGATATTATTTACAGTTGGTTGGACTAGCATCATTCGTATCAACGTTATTATTTTTAGAATATATTTAATATTTTTATGTATCTATAATAATTTTATATAATTTGATATTACAACATTTTAAGAATTGAAACTGACTTCTTACATTTATACAAGGTATTATTTATTTTATGAATAATTGAGAAAATAATGGTAAATAGAAATAAATTGTAATAATTATTATCATGATTGAAAAATTGTAATGTAAAATATTTCAGATGTTTCTAAAATGAACTAATAATAAGTGGAATGTATTAAAATAAAGATAATAACAATAAAAAATTGGTATGTATATATAAACAATATTAAAGTTTCTTTTTAATTTTCAAATTAAATTTTGCGTGATATTAATATTTATTATAATTTATGAAAAATATTGTACCCAAAGAAAGACAATTTTTTTTTACACCATGTAATATTATTGTTTACATTTATCGATACAAAGGTTTTAATAGAAATAGATTATTGTTGTCTACATTTACATACTTACCTAATAATTTTTATTTCGATTATATCTCCATTAATTATTATTTAAAGTATTTTCATTGTTCCTCAAAATTGATAAATAAAATAAAACATAGAATACATTCGAAATAAAACTATATTACATAAATCTTATCAAAATACCATGTATAATAATACACAAATCGACGCATTTAAGAATTTATTAGATTAATACACATGAATATATAAACAACGACAGACATTATGCTCAACATCGTATAAGTCTGACTGAGGTTACCATAAATATCAACATATCCACAGATTAATTTTAACAAAATATTATACTTAATTATCAAACAAAACAGATCTAATTCCTACTTTGAAAAGGAATGATTAAGTATATTATGTACTATGCACCATCTTCGATTTTACATCTTCATATAATGGATGTAATTTTCTTACAAAAAAAAAAAAAAAAAAAAAAAAAAAAAAATATAAACAATAAAAAGAAAAATATCTTATTTCTTAAAAAAAGAAAATATAGTACAATAAAAATATTGACGTAAATGAAGACATTAAAAAAAAATATATTTTTTAGTACATATTTTACAAATACCATTTATTGTAACGCTCTTCAACAAGCATTTGTTTATTTTTATATTCTTATCTTTTTTTGTATTATATATATATATATATATATATATATATATATATATATATATAAATTTTTTTTTCACTTAAAACTTCACGTGTAAATACCTGGTTATACACTTTTTGTAACAACTTAATTAAGACACCTGTGTTCTGTATACGTGCCTTTCATACTGATATTGAAAACAAATAGAGAGAAACGACGCAACAAATTATTATTATTATTATTATTATAATTATAATTATATAATAACAGAATAAATATAATGATAATATCTATAAAAACTTAACAATGGTTACCTTGTCCACCAATAACCACTGAAAAGATTTTATAGTACTTGAGACCTTTCTGAAAAATGCACTAAGCACCTCCACCTTTCTTCATCTTTCTAGAATTATTTTCGTGCTTATTAACTACTTATTTAAAGTAGCCCTCTTTTTCTCTTTTCTTTCTCTATACACAATTAATTTAAGTTATATTAATTATAGCTTATGTATATAAACTAAAGCTTTGTGCTTGGCACGTTTTTTTTATAATTTATGTAACACACATTTCTTTAAAAGATTACCGTGATCCAAATCACCAAAGCGAAAGTTCATATTTTAATAAGAGATATAAACAGTTACAACGAAGATTATGTTTGTACAAAAGGAACTTTTAAAACTTTGCATACGAGTCGTTATTATTACTAAATTCTATAGATACATATATACCTTTGTTTCTCTCTTTCTTTCTTTCTTTCATTATTGTTATTTCTTAGCGAAATAGTATATCACGATACTTTGTAAAATTTAAATCTTCTTTAACGACTTCTTAGATTTGCAATAAAATAAAGTATTAAATTTGGTATTGAATTTTTTTTTCTTTTTTAAATAATTTTATACTCGCAAAACGTTTGCTATTTTCTTGACGCCATCGCCAGCTAAGATATCTCTATGATTACCTGGTAGTTCTTCGACTTTAACTTTTTGCCTACAAATCTGTAAAAAAGAAAAGTGTGTTGAAATTATATTTAAAAAGTAAAAAATATAATAAGAATAGATTTTACATAAATATCATTACCTCTGAAAGGTCATAATCGTAATTCAATGCTACAAAATTGTCTTTGGCTTTGAGTAATGTAATTTCACCCTTAAATTTGTCATTAGGTTGATAAAGATTAGCAGCTCTTAATTTTTTATAAAATAATATTCCAGCGATTTTTAATTCCTCTGGTTTAAACGGTGTACTACCAATTACATCTAACATTTTATCTAGCATCTGTTTTTCTGTTTGTGTGTCTTTTAAGATACTATATGCCTGTAAATGTTATATTTGATATAAATAAAAATATAAATGGTATCATTATAATATATATTAATATTAAAAATTTTAAGTTTATTATATTACCTGAAGATAATTAATATCCTTTCTAAATTGTTTCAAGAAAAATGCTAAAGCTTTTCGACGACCATCAGATAATTCATCTTCATTCATCTGAATAGCTTGTTTCCCAATTTTTTGAGTATGTAAAGTGATAAAAACTGGTGAACCATCAAGAAGAGTTAACACAACATTTTCCCCAGCTTTTTCTAATTGTAAGCCCATTTCAAAAGCTATACAGGCACCAAAAGAATAACCTGCTATATGGAAGGGACCTTTTTTCTGTACCTGTGTCATGATATTTATATAGAATTCAGCTAATTCCGATATGGAATTAAGTGGAGCATCTTGGGTACATTGAAATCCCCAAACAGGTCGTTCTAATTGAGCAGCTAAAGTTTTCAGAGGAGATATAATTCCTTCTATAGCATGAATCAGGAACAATGGTGTACCCTTTGAATTCTTTGTCTCTAATTCTACAAGAGAGATCTTAGGTACAATTTCTGTTTCATAATATTGGAAGAGTAATTCGTCTGTTATATTTTCTGAGATATTATTTACAGTTGGAGCAGCATCATTCGTATCTGCATTATCAGATGACAATTCCAACAATTTGCTCAACGTCAGACCACGAATCTCTTGAGCTGACAGAACTAAATCGTAATTTTTCTCAAGAGTTTGTTTTATTTCTGTACCCATCAACGAATCCATTCCTAGATCAGACAAAGTGTTATTTGGATTAAGTGATTTTAGATCTTTGATTCCTAGAATATTTCCAACAGCTTGAATGAGAGTCACTTGATTTGTTTTATCTGTTGATTTATGTTTATCTGCTAAAACTACTGACGATAGAACAGGATGTAATTGTTGAAGAAATACGTCCAATGTTGAGAGACAATTACTTATACGTTGTGGAACTGTACCACCAATTTCTGTATCATTATCTCCCATATTTTCTGTAAACAAAAAAAAAAAGAAAAAAATAATATCATGTTAATATTTGTATAAGCATTATTGTATATGTTAAAAGTATATTTAGACTTTCATAAGAGATATGATCATACCTAAAATTAAACCAACATCACCAATGGCACCCCATTGAATAGCCAAACCAGGTAAACCATTAGATTGCCTCTGTTCTACTATTCTCTCCATTGCTGAATTAGCAAGACCATAATTAGTTTGTCCTAAATTACCTCTTCCACAGGATATCGATGAAAAGACAACGAAGTAATCCAAAGAAGGACAATGTTTCCTCGAGGCTAGATCTAAATTCTTGGTGCCATCGATTTTAGGTAATGTAACAGTTTTGAAATTGTTTTCGTTAAGATTTTCAATGAGAGCGTCGTTCAAGACAGCAGCCAAATTAAATATACCACCAACAGGAGCTATCTTGTTACTTTCTTTTATTAATTTCTCTGCACCAGCTGACGTAGTAACGTCAGTTGTAGAAATGACAATATTTGCACCGCATTCATGCCAACGTCGAACGCATAATGCTTGATATCCAGTACGTATACCTGATCTTGACGTCAGAACGACATGCTTGGCGCCTCGATTTATCATCCAACTTGTAAGTTCTAATCCAAATCCACCAAGACCTCCAACAAGTATATATGATTTGTCTGGATTCATATATGTTCGTGGAATAGCTGCTACAGTCTTTGATAATGGTTGTACAACCTTTTGTGTTTCTTCCTCACGAATCTTTAACATTACCTTGCCGATGTGTTTACCAGTAGCCATGAATCTAAATGCTTGTTCAATTTGTTGTTCCAAAAAGACAGTTGATTGGAGTGGCTTCACAGCTCCATTTTTAATTCCTTCGTTAACCAATCTTACTATCTCTCTTTTCTCTGAATTATCAGTTTCAAATAATGCATCCAAAAGTATACCATGGAACGAAGTATTTTTTAAGAAAATAGACATTCCTAGAAGACTATTATTTGCTAAATCAAATTTGCCAATTTCAAGGAATCGACCATCCCTTGCAAGACATCTCACACTAGCCTGTAATTTTTCTTCTGCCAATGAGTTCAGAATAACATCAACTCCACGTCCATTAGTTTCAGTTAGAATCAGCTGCTCAAAACTAGTATCTCTTGAGTTACCAATATTTCTGTTGGTCAATTGTGGGAACATCTTCTTTAAAAAGTTTCTTTTCTCTTGAGATCCTACTGTAGTGAATACTTTACATCCAGCATGTAAAGCTATCGCAATACTTGCTTGACCAACTCCTCCACTACCAGCATGAATCAAAACAGTTTCACCTGGTTGTAATCTACCACGTACAAAAAGTGCATAATAACTAGTTGCATAGACAACAGGAATAGTTGCTGCTTCTTCTAAAGTCCACTTATCGGGTACTTCCCACATAAACCCAGGATCAGCTAAAACAGTTGTTGCTAATCCTCGGGACGCTACCATTCCCATGACTCTTCGTCCTTTAGTATCTCTACCAGAAAATTCAAGACCTAAGATACAGTCTTGAGAAGCGATATTACCTGGTAATGCATCTGTTTGTAACTTTCCAGTAGCCAACATAATATCTCTATTAAATATGCAAAGGTATATTAAGTTATTAAACAGAATGAATAAATAAATGAAAAATCTCAATCGGGAACTCACCTAAAGTTTAATGGAGCATAATAAACGCTACACATTTCAGTGTTTGGATATTTTTCAGGTTGATAATAACTCAAAGAGCTTTCGATCCATCTTAAACTTGTCAAATCACCTGTAATTAAACTATTAATATACGCATGTTCAACTTGTAGAGACGATGCATCTTTCTGTTGCTCCAAAGGTAAATGACGATAACTTCCCCAATGACCTCCTTTCAATACATTGGCCACTAACTGCTTATTCAATTGTTCAGCGTAAGATCGTGAAGTTAAAGAAAATTTCGGTGCATTTTTGTCTTGAATGAAAACGTAACGAGTGTTGTTTCCACCACTTTCAAAACGAAGACAATTCATGAAACCGATTAAACCTATAAAATGAAACATTTGTATCATTATTTATCAATCCTGATTCATTAACAATAATCATAAAAGATACAGGATATCATAAAAGATACAGGATATCATAAAAGATACAGGATATCATAAATAAAATAATACGTAATTCATTTTTATAAATGAAGAAATTGAAAAAATTCAATTTTTTTTAATAAAATGATCAGTTCTTATGAAAAACAAGTTTTGTCAATCATCCTGTATAATCTCATATAGAATTAAATAAAAAATAAATTTACCAAGTAACTCTTCCCCTTGACTAACTAAAAGAACCTCTTGGCCTTCTGTTTCAGATTTATTCAATGCAGCTTTAACTCCTTCGAGCCATGAGAAGTTTTTTTCGGTAATTTGTATAATTATTGGTTGACCTTTCTCTTCGAGTTTCTTCAAAAGCACATAAGTCTTTCCAGTATTAACTTGTGTACTAACGACCATTAATCCAGTACCTTTCAATAGTTTTACATCCAAATTTCCAGTCTCTTCCAAAATAATGAAACCTCCATTTTTCAATGAGTTAGATAAGTTTCCTAGGACGGTCAGAGATTTATTACTAAGTACATCGGCTGCTAATACAAGATGTAAATCCTGTCCAGCAGGTGAATTGTTTATATCTTTAGCTACAATCTTTACATTAGATTGATCCAAAGATGTAGCATAATTATCTGGCGAAGTGGTTATCAGTTGTAAGTCAACCTATAATAGGAAAAAAGATTGATTTATACAATTTTGTTTATTTTTATACAAGATTTTAATAAGACTATCATTATTATACTCACATTAATTATTCCAGGTTCATCGTACAAAATTTGTAACACCAATGATGACAGTAACGCTTCCGCTGGTCTTTCTCCAACTACTTCAGCTATTTTCAATTTCATACTTAGTACATTTTCGTTTACAATACCCAATAAAACAGTTAAAACATGTAACTTAACTTTATCAGGATCTTCAGAAAGAATTTGATAATTTTCATACGGTACGAAAGTGTATCGTTCATGTTTGAGTGCTGCTTGAGTTTGATGTCTCCTTGATGTTAATGTTGCTTTCAAACCTCTAATTTCAATACCACCTGACTTAATGCAAGAAATATTTCTATAGTTATAAACTGGAAGACTTCCTCCTTCTTGTGGTAGTTCGTTCACCAATTTCAGATGAACGGTAGGATCAATAGAGACATATTGTATACGTGTTGGAATATATAAATCTTTTACATCCTTGCCAATTATAGAAAATTGAAGCATCGTATCCATAAATGAAATCCAATCGTTATTCCAAGAAAGTTGTCCTTTGATTCCTCGATTGTCTGATAACTTAATACCTTGGAAAATGCCACTGTAATCGTAACCACGTAGCCTGAGATCCTTGTAAACGTCTTTTGTATTTAATTCCATAAAGGCAGGTTTATCTTGAGTGTCAGGTATTGGTAGGTTCAGTTGTTCTTTTTTAAAGTCATCTGGCAAACGAATTTTACCAGTAACTACAACTGATTCTCCTTCACAAATCTCAAATTCACCGCTACCATCAAAAATGTTTATCAGGAACCTCACTGTGCCTTGTTTCTGAATGATCGTACCACGTTGGAAGCGTACATTTTCAAAAATCACTGGCATTTGTTGATAATCAGTATTGTTCAGTTTTGCGAATGTTTTCCATACGATCGTTAAATAACCAGTTGCAGGGAACAAAATTCTTCCATCAATCGTATGCCCACTAAGATAAGCATCTGTTTCTTTGGATAAGTCAATTTCGACGATACTTTCTCCAGAACGACTTACATTCTTTGAAAAATTAGCTACACTCCATGACGTCGAGTGATCCCATTTAACAAGGGAATTTAACATTGGTGTGCCACGGCCAACAGGGTAGTTTATAGGTGGATACAATTTGGAAATTTTGGGTTCAGCGCCTGCGGCATATAATTTTCCTATGTTGCTTAAAAAGAAGCCTAAATTATCGTTATGATTTCTTTTATGAAGGGCGATGCTTGTTACAGTTGGAGGTAAAGATCTGCGTAAAATTGCTTGGAGCAAGCAATGAGGTGCAATTTCTATAACAATTGCATTTTCTGGTACATAAACTAATCCTTCTTGGAATAATACAGGCGATAAAAGATTGTTCACATGATATGCAGCTGAGCTAAGCTGCGCGAGTGGACCACCCCAAGCATTCTCTGGTATAGAAGTCGAGATCCATCTGGCAGAACGTTGTTTTGGATTTGGAATAATTTTCTCAAGTACTGTACGTAATTTTGGTCCAACTGATGCTAAGTATTTGCTATGGAAAGCAATACCAGAACTGTCCACAAGTTTAGCGAAGATATCTTGGCTCTTCAATTCATTTACGAATTTAAGAAGAGAATCTGCTGGGCCTGAGATTGTTATGGAATCGGCAGCATTGTGACAAACCGGTGATATATCAGGTGGGCAAAGTTTTAATAATTCCTCCCGACCAAGACCAACTGCAGCCATAGCTCCAAGTGGTAAATTAGATTCTACTATACATTTGCCTCTCCAATATGCTGCTAAGACTGTTTGTTCAGGTGTAAAAGTACCATCGGCATATGCACAGCCTAACTCTCCAACAGAATGTCCAATGATACCATCTGGATGTATATCCAATAACGTTAATAAATCAACAAAAGCAACCTGAATAGCAGCGATTGATACAAAAGAATTCAATACATTCTTAAATGTTTCATTTGTTCCATGTAGAATGAGATCTAACAGATCAATTCCTTCTGGTTTCAATACTTCAGCGCAACGTTGCAAACTACGTTGGAAAGATTCGATGCATAATAGTTCTTTTCCCATACCTGCCCATTGGGAACCCATACCAGAAAATAGAAACCATATAGGTCGTTCAGATGAGCTATTATGTTGGTCTACTTCACGAATATTAGAGTTTCCTAATACTTGAAATCCACTTACAGAATGTCCAGATATATTATTAGCATGTATATCATGTATTATTGAAATAAATTCATCATCCTGTTCGTGTTCTTTGATTGTATCTAACAGAAAGTTAACAGCCTCTTCGGTACGGCCGGATACATTTACAAGTTTCGGTAATTTAGTTTCCAATACTGGTGATAATTTTGGCTTTGGATTACTACGTAAAATAATGTGTGCATTTGCTCCACCAAAACCAAATGAATTCACTGCTGCTAAACCACCTTTCCATGGTGTTGGTTTGTCAACGACCTGTATCCTTCCATCCAACAACGCAGGTATGTCAGGATTAGGATTATTAAAATGTAAATTGGGTGGAATAATACCACTTTCCATTGCAATAAGAACTTTTACAATTGAACATAATCCACTGGCTGGTTCAGAGTGACCCATATTTGATTTAACCGATCCAACAAGCAAAGGTCCTTTCCTGTTCTTACAAAATATATCTACAATCGAATTGATTTCTTGTGGATCTCCTACTTTCGTGCCAGTTCCGTGAGCTTCAACGTAAACTACATCAGCTGGATTAACACCACTTTCTAAGTACACCTCACGCATCAATTTATTCTGCATATCCCCGTTAGGAAAAGTAATTCCTTGAATCTTCTTACCATCCACATTTGTTTTAGAATTAACAATAGTGGCATAGACTCTACGAGCATCCTTCGATTTTTGCAACAATATTGCCACAGCTGCTTCTGCTCTTACATAACCATTTCCATCAGCATCGAAAGCTTTGCACATACCATCCAAAGATAACATGTTTAATCTATGGAACTGTAGTGAACTTGTTGGCTTCAAAAGTAGATTACAACCACCGACTATAGCTGAATCACATTCTCCAGATTTTATTGAAGATATCGCCTGATGCATTGCATATAATGAAGATGAACAAGCTGTGTCTACTGCGTAACTGGGTCCTTGGAAATCGAAAGTGTAAGAAATTCTATTGGGGAACATTGCCCGGCAACATCCAGTCAAACCATATCCTGTTTAAATATATATATGATATATTATTATATAATATTACCCAAAGTAATCTAATGATTTCTAATAGATTGTAAGCATGACACAGTGATAATATTTCTTATTAAAGAATAATTGCTTTAGAGATATGAGTTACAATCTATATACACACACACGCGTGCGTTATCATATGTTGTGAAAAAAAGATATATATATATTTTTTTCTTCACAACGCATGATTTTGAATAATCTTGAACTTAGGCCTTGTCTCGAAAATTGCTATCACATATAAAAATATGAAAATGATCTTCATAATTTTATAATCACCTTTTAACATTAAAAAAAAAAAAGACAGTTATTTTTGTATCGTTCAAGTTTAATTGAAGAGATTTGTTTTTTAATTCTCATACTTTCGGATATACTTAAAATAGAAATAATTGCATACAAAGTGACTCAAGGCAAGCAATTAATCCGAATATCTTCTATAGAAGATAGAAAGAAAACATTTATAGTAAAAATAGTTTGAATTTGAATGAACTATAAAGTTTTAGCTAATATTTTTTGTCCATCTTCAAAACAAATATCAGATAGTAGGATAATTCGTTTTAATTAAGTCATTCTGTATATTTCTAATATGTTTAATAATTTTATTACTAATTGTATATAGGAATGAAATGTATATAGGATAGAAATATCAATAAATAGAATATTTTTATAGACACTATTCATGCTTCAACAACATGAATTAGATGTGTATACACACCATTGACAGTTTCTGGATTTTTTGTCCAATATTCATCAGATTCCGAAGAAGAAACACCAATAAATACACCAGTTCTTGTGCCTTTTAATGAAACAGGATTGATGCCAGCATCGATAATAGCTTCATAGGTTATTTCCAAAAGCATTCGAAGTTGTGGATCCATTACGTGAGCTTGTTTAGCATGTACGCCAAAGAAAGTGGCATCAAAGGATGTAAGATCTTTAATTTTCCCACTTCTAGTTGGTAAACCATATATACCAGAGGTCCAACGACGTTCATCGTCTGTGATTAAATCAATTCCATCGAATAATTGTGTTTTAAATTCTTCTATATTAGATGACTCTGGTAGACGACCTAAAAAATTATTTAAATTAGTTATAAATACAATAAGAAAGACATCAGTATAACAAAAATTAAAAATATACTCATACAAATAATTTGGATTTACCTGAGAAACCACTTATGACAATATCCTCATTCACATTACGGGTAACTCCATTTGAAACGACTGGCTCCCGTACGATAGGACTGTTAACACCTTCGAATCGAGCAGGCATCTTTGCAGTTTATTTTGTTTCTTTGTTTAATTATACACACTTCTAGGATTCTTGAAGTGTCTGGATAATTTATTGAACGTGGTAGCCTAGTGGACAATAGGCTGAAAATTAAAAAAAAATCATGATTAGATGATTAGATAAATTTAATTTTATTTAAAGTAGTAATAGTAGTAGCAGTAAAAGTAGTAGTAGTTTATTGCTTTTATAAAATAAAAAAAAAAATATCTTGCTCTCTGTATCTTAACTTCCAAAATCTACCAATTATCTATATGTGTGTATTTGAGCATGTGCGTATTTATAATAGTAGTAATTTATTTTTATTTATATTTTATTATGTATATTTAAACATAATTATCTTTTAATAAAAGCAATATATATATTCATTGAACAGAGATGAGCTAAGAACCACCATTGTCTAATATCTTTTTCGTTAAAATGATTTTTGGTTGTTACGTATAAATTAATATAAAACTATGATAATTTTTTCGTAAATGAGCTAATTTTGTTGAAAAAGGCTGAAATATCTATTCTTTCAAGTATGAATGTGTATTATCTACACTATTTACATGTGCGCATTTTATCGTATCGATCTTGCGTGTAAATGTGCATATGATATTATTATCATCGTTTTATAAAAATATATTAAAAAAGAATAAATAAAAATTTTTCTTTTAACTTTTATTTTATCGTAACGTTAATGAACCATTATTATTACATTATTGTTATAAGGAAAAGCTATAATAAATAGATGATCATAATAATTTATACATTTATAATTTATACAAAATTTATATATTTAATGTATCAGAATAATGATAACTATAATAAAAAAAGAAAAATGTTTTAAAAGCAAATACGAATCAATTTTTTTGCTACCAAATATTTAAACATTTTTTAATTAATAATTGAATGATTGATAAATGTATAATTCATGACATGACAAATAGAGTTTAATTTAAAATTAGTAAATATTAAATTATCATTGCTGCTCGTGTTAACTGATTCAATCAAGTTCACGGCCATCAAAATTATAAGAAACTTGTCTTATCAGCATAGAATTATCATATATATATATATATTTTTTTATCTTTTTTTTTCAAATTATGAAATCATAAACATTACTTGATAAAACTGTAAGCCAAACTACTAAGTTAAAAAGTTTCTAAAAAAATAACTGATATTTTAAATTATCTAAGAATTTTTATTCCACTTTATAGGTACGAATATACGTATATACATAAGGAAAAAAATATTTCATATTTCCATAATTATATAAATAATTTTTCCTATCAACAATATTTTCAACGTTATCAACAATTGTTAACATATCTATTTAATGTTTTATGTAATTGATAAAAATGTAAAAAAACAAAAATTATTACCAAATTGCTTTGTGTATATTTTTCACACAAAAAGAAATTCCAATGACGTTTAGAGGAACAGTAAATTTTATGACGGTAAACAAGTCAATAATTAATAATATAGAAATTTAAAAAGTATTATTACATTTCTGTATATTATATTCTATATAAAACTTCAATAATTTTATCTTAAACAATACAAGATTAAAACAAAAAATATGTTATTAAAAAAAAACTTTCTTTTTTTTTCTTCTATTTTCTTTTATTTCTTCTTCTTTTTTCTTCGAATATAAACTTTTATAGATAATAAAAAATTTCTGTTACATTAAATCAACAAGGTAAATAATTTTAATCGATATTATCTTCTATATAATGTTAAAAATAAAAATAAGAAAAATTAAACATCCACATTAAGTGAATAAACGATTTTTTTTAAGTTTGAATTTTTTTCAGCTTAATAAGTATTTACGAATCCTATCTACGTTATCTAAGAGAATATCGACTTTTGTTTTTAAATTAGATTTTCATTAAATAAAACGTAAAAAACAAATTTGTCAACATTTTTAATGTCTTATTTATAAAATTTTCTCTTATATATGCGTGTGTATGCGTGTATTTTTCATCTTACATTATTATAGATAAGAGTTAATTTTTGACATCGAATAAGGCATCATTTATAATTAATACTAACTTTTTTCATTCTTTCCCTTTTTGCATATATTTTGATTGAAAAAATTCTATGCTTAAACTTCAAAAAAATTCAAAGCACTGCACATTCTTATTGATTACTGTCAGCAAATATTTAACTTAAAACTCATAAATTATGTATAACATGATCAATGTTATCTTACACCTCGGAAGAAAAAATATCCTTTAATCAATTAGATTATATTATTATTATTATTATAGTAGTAGTAATAGTAGTAGTAGTAACAGTAGTGTAATGGTAGTAGTAGCAGTAGGAGGAAGAGGAGGGGAGGAGGAGGAGGAGGAGGAGGAGGAGGAGGAGGAAGAGGAGGGGAGGAGGAGGAGGAGGAGGAGGAGGAGGAGGAGGAGGAGGAGGAGGAGGAGGAGGAGGAGGAGGAGGAGGAGGAGCAGCATTAATAAGTAATAGTAATAATAATAACAGCATTACGATAGAGATTATATCGAGAGAGAAAAAAAAAGAGAAAAAAAAAAGAGAAAAAAAAGAGAAAAAAAAGAGAAAAAAAAGAAAAAAAAGGGAAAAAACGTATTATGAATAAAATAATCATATCTTTATGTTTGTTTGGTATTGCGTTCTTAATGGTAAACGTTCATATCATTATTCGATACAACTTATGACATATATACGTATGGTAATATTGTTATCTATATAATTACTAAGATGATAACGAATGAATTTTAAAGAATTTTTACTTTTAAAGAATTTTTACTTTTAAAGAATTTTTACTTTTAAAGAATTTTTACTTTTAAAGAATTTTTACTTTTAAAGAATTTCGCAATTTTAAGCAACAAATTATTGTACATTTTTGAAGGACTTTCGTCATAAAATAGTACCCGTTAATCGTAACGTATAAGTGTCACGTACATTACGAATATGTCGTGAACTGTTTGACCATATGAACTCTAATTTACGCCTACATGTTGGTAACATATTTCCATAAATCACGTGATTAGAAAACGTCCTCGAAAATTTTTCCTCAATAATGCATAATATATAGATAATAGTGTGTAATTATACACACACACACACATGTTTTCTTATTTTTCACTTGACATTAAATTAAAAAAAATTCCATTTATGATAATAATTTGGTATACATACATACACACACATTATTGTACGACTTACAAAAATGAATATAAACGAAAATTCGATAAACAAAAAGAAAAAAATAAATAATTATTAATTCATTCTATAAGGATCGAAAGATATTGTCCTGTTTTTTTTGTCTTATCTTTATCTTTATTAATTTTAGAAATAAATATGAAAAAATTCGATTCCTTGATCAAAAGAAAGGATAATGATCAGTTAATGTATTTTTAAAATAACTAAATAACTTTTTTTTAGATGTATGACTCTCAAGAGTTCTTGAAATCGTCTTGCTCATAATCGTGGATTACGTTTCATAACATTCGATTCTCAATTTTTTTACATTTTTTTTTCTTATTGCTTTCAAACAGTTATTAAAGATTCATGTAATATTCCACACATAAAAGAGATATTCTTTTTTACTGATTATAATGTTATGAAAGATGATATTGAAAAAAAACTGTAAATCTCGGCGAGCAAGAGTCATAAGTCAAGTGTATGAATATTTCTCTATGAAAAAATATTAATCACGATACATGCATTTTTCACTGGAAATTCTGTTAAAATGTCATGTGCAATTCATTAATTAATAAAAAATTGTTTTCATCATGATTATTGTCAAGATTATTTATTATGTTAATTTTCCCTTTTAGTTTTTACAATACATACATACTATATATTCCATGCATACATTACGCTTTTACGAACATTATGATATTACGATCAACTTTTTCGAACGGATATGAATACATAAGGAATAAAAAATATAATATATATATATATATATATATATATATATATATATATATGTATATAGAACCATACGATATATAATAGTAAGTATAAAAATGACAGTGTGTGAATTTCAAACTAATAAGCGATTAGTTTTTTGTAACTTGAATTTTAATTAGAATTTAAATGTAATTGCAAAAAAATATATAGTTGATTATATTCCTTTTCATGGATTAAAAAAAAAAAAAAAGAAAAAGAAGAACAAGAAATAAAAAGAAAAGAAAAACCCTGATGAAATAGTCTAACCTCTATTCCGAATTACGATTTTCATTTTTTTATATATATAGAACTTTTATTAATATACAAGCAAAAATATACGTCTATAGATTTAACGAGTTAAGTATATTAAACCATTTGTAGTCTTTGTAGTCTTTTTATCTAATTTATTATTATTTATATTATTCCTTATTATTATTTATAGTCTTTTTATCTAATTATAGTATTGAAAGTCTTATAATATGCAATATAGTATAAAAATATCATATCCTTGGTTTTACTCGAATTACGAATCTAAACACTTGTCATTGCACTAAACATTGCTTATAAAATTTCTGTTTCCAATATATAAAGGTAAACTACAAAATTTTCTAAAATCTAACAACATCTCAGAAACTGAAAATGACATTAGCATAGGTTGAACATATTTTCACTTATTTTGATCATAAAATCATCTGTTCAACATTAAAATGGATTAATTTAATTTATCGTGTGATATATTTTTTGTGTGAACATTATGATCTTTTATTTCGCTTTAAATCGATTAACAAAATTTGAGTATCAATTTTCATAAGTAAACAAGCAGGCGATCAGTTTACTTTACAAACATACCCTTCAAGGGTATATATGAAAATCAACAGTAAGAATATGTAAAGAACTTCTTCTCTTTTATTACATATTTTAAGAATACCAAAATACGAAATTTAATTTTTATGACAAATGTTTTTACGTACCAACACTGAAATGCAGACGTAATTCTCGATTGATTTTGATTAACAAAATTTCATTTTAAAGATAAAGATTTTTTTAAGTGATGACGTGAACTATTCTCAACAAAAAAAAAAAAAAAAACCATTTTTGATACATTTTTTTCCCCCAAAGAAAATAAAACTTTTTCAAAAATTCGATAAAATTAATTCTTGATTTAAAGTATTATCTTTAAAATAAGATCTTTTTTTTTTTTATATATAAATATAATTTCGAATAAAGACGAAAACTGTGAACGAAAGAGAAAATAACCTTGTACACGTATTCATTTGTATTCATTATACATCACAAAAAATTGATTTGAATAAAGTTTGATATGAATTTTAACAATAATGATAATGACAAGAATATTAAAAATTTATGTAAATATTACTTTACGACAATACCGATTAAGATTGCTATCCCTTACCTTGATATAATGTTAACATAGTAAATGTTATTTATCATTGATATAGAAAAGAATCATTTTTCGCTTATAAAGCGCAAACGAGTTGAAATAGATAGTTCTAATAGGTCATAAATTAACTCACACTTTTCATTCTTTTATATGACAAATTTTCTACTCCATTTGTTTTTTATTTCCATTGTCATATCTTTACTAATTTTTTTTTTGTTCTATTAATTATCCTATCATTTTCCTAAATTCCTCGCTTTTATCGTTTAATTTTCTTTCTTTTTATTTCATTATCCCCTCTTTCTAATTCCTATTCCATTTATATCTCTTAACTTTATATTTAACTATACTTTTTATTCTCATTCTGCTTCTTCACTTCTTCACTTCTTCATTTTTTCTCTATTTTATTGTATTCTTAATTGTAACTTCTATTTCTAATTCCGTCATACGATCTTTTCTTTTATTGACCTTCATATCTTTATATTCAATAAATATCTACGTTTACATATGTGCGCGCACGTATAATACGCACACATTGTGTAATATTATTCTATAATATTATATACATATATATATAAAAGATTTTTTTTATTAAATACTTTTTTTTATTTAACTGTACCTCTTCTTGAAATATAATTATTTTATATCATTAAACTGGTTATGCATTGAACAACTGTTTTATAGAAATCAATCTTAAAATCTAGTTCTAGACTATATTATTATTACTTTTTTCTTTCCCCAATGTAGTTCATACTCAATTACAAAATAAAACTAGATACGTTAGTCTCATTTAGAAACGATATCAATTAATTCATCACATGCTACATTTAGATTACATATTTAGCCCATAATATACGTACTATTAATTTAATTAAAACATAGTACTTATATTACAGACTCTTTAAAATAATTAATTTTTTTAAATAAAAAAATATATATCCATTGTAAATAGAAGTGATTATTTGTATAGTTCTGATACCTATTAAGTAAACCTTATAATGAGTTATGGGGCCAGAATTGCTTTGTTGTTGTTTGATCTCATAATTATGATCAGACTAACGAAGACAGTTCTTTAAATTTAAGTATGACATTAGCAAGTCAGTTATTGAAAATTGCATGACAATTCAACAATATATTGAGTATTTAGCTGTTGACGATAAAGAGATTAAAGAAAAATGAATTATGAACAGAATGTTAGAAATGTTACCATCAAAATTTCAGCATTCTTTTATTATTTGGGATAATATTAATGGTGCAAATAAGAACCTAATAAGAGTATTTAAAATGATATTGTTAATGTTAAATATAATTTTTATGAAAAAATTAGTGTCGAAAAAAGAATCACTGGAACTAAAGTTTTTCTGATAGGAAATCGAAATAAAAATTCAAAAGAAGTGCCTAAAGTTCTGAATCAAAAAGCTCTGTCTCTGAAGATTCAAATGATGATCTAACAATTTAGATCATTACGATTCTGATAACTTCATTCAACTATCAAATCAAACCAAATTCAGCATAAAACTTTAAATCTGTGTAATTGTTGTATTCTGAAAATGCCTGCCAAATTCACAAATTATACAATGGGCCATTGTTGTAAAGGAAATCAAGCATGTGCAATTACGATGGAGGAAATTGAAGACATTTCTGTCTTAAAAGCCTTGAAAAATGAAAAGTAGCATAAAGAAATATTTGAAAAATTTAGATCTTTAATCAAAATGAAAACCTGGAAATAGTAGAACTTTCAGAACAGATCTAATCTTTAACTTGAGTCTCACTGACTCCTATGTCAGAAACAAGATAACTAGATTCAAAATCTAACTTGTTGTTTGAGATTTTGAATAAAAGAAAGAAATTGATTATTTTGAAACATTTAGTTTTAGTACTTGTTATCTATCAATTCGATTAATCCTTAGTCTTATAACTTTAAACAAAATTGTATAGTTCTCATATTCATTAAGTAAACCTTATAAAACTTTTGTTTTATTTTTAACGCTTTGTAACTTTTAAGTCATATATTCATATATATATTTTATTTCATTTTAACATTAATTATCTGTCCATATTCAAATGATTATTTGCTAAGTATATTTATAAGTTATTCTATATAGTATACTATACGTTATATTGGGTTGGCAACTAAATGATTGCGAATTTTGACGATAGATGGACTTTACACTTTCCGCAATCACTTAGTTGCCAACCCAATAAATCTACTAGAAATTAATATTATAGAAACTAGACTGTATATTATAAATAGAAACTTATAAGTTACAATAATATAATTATATATTATAAGTATACTAGTATAACTATACTATACTATACACTAGTACAATATATATGCATACCTATATACATAATAACATAAATTTCACTTATATAATTTTCTTTTCTATGAAGCAAATTAAATTACAAAAGATTAATATTAAATAAAATTCTTCTCTTCCTCATTAGATGGTAGCACTTCTCATTTCCTTCTAATAATCTAATAAGTTTATCGACTTTTACATATTACCTGCCGAACAAATATGCTAATATTATGTAAAAAAAAAAAAAAAAGAAATATTATGTTTAATAAGGTAATCATCTTCCCTTTTTTTCAGATATTTATGTCATTATCTATTGTTTGTCTTCTTTTCTCTTAATATTTCATAATCTCTTTTATTTGATCAAATTATCCTCTTAAAAGTTTATTTCACTTCTCATTTTAAACATCTCACTTAATCTATTCTTTATTGCTTTCATTTTTTACTTAAAAAAAAAAAAAAAAAAAAAAAAGAGAGAGAGAGAAAGAGAGAGAAATCATTTATCAAATTCTTTTTTAATTTTGCAACAATCGGACAAAAAAAATTACACCTAACTTTATGACGAAGAAGATACTAGTCCAATCTAAAACCATTACTAAAGTCAACCACATATGCAATCATAACATATTGGAAATCGACAACAAGATTCTCGGTTTTATATAATATACATACTTTAATGAACAACCATAACGAGAAATCTTGTTTTAGATGCGTGCCTTATTTCTTAATTATTTTCCAATTATAATATCTTTTTTCACTTTCGAATATCATTAATTTTGCTCCTGTGAATATTTTCAGTTTGGTTTTTGAATTCAAAGAAATAATTAAATGGATAAAAGTATTCAATATTGTTAATTTATAAGAGATATGATACCTGAAAGTCAAATAAAGATAATGCACGTTTTAATATTTAATTATATTAATGATATATGAACGAATATTACTTTCAAAATCACCAACGCTTCACTTTTCTTTTTCCACTCTTTTTTTTCCTTCTTTCCTTTCTCATTTACAGATTATTTATAACATATTACTTTGCCAAATGACTTTTTCTTCCATCTTCCAAATGATAGATATACATACGTGCAAACATGAACAATTCTTTTTATTTTTGCTACTTTTTTTTTAAGAAAAAAAGTTGTAAAAGAAATAAAAATTAATTCATAGGGATTTTATATATATATATAAATATAAATACATACACGTGTATATATATAATAGAGCCAAAAAAGAAAATTCAAGGTTACAAAAAAACAATTGAAATAGATATTTTCTATTAATTTTGTAAAAGTATTAATCATTAAAAAAATGAATATATATATATATATATATATACATAAACACACGTGCGCGTCGCAAGTATGTATAAATTTTAATATTTTATATAAATATTTATTAATTAATATAATATAATATAATATAATATAATAATAATATATAATTAAATTAATTAATATAGTGGAAAGTAAAATTAATTAAATATAATTAATAATATTATATATATTTTAATATACATATATACCCTAATATTATATATTATTATTGTCAATATTGAAATACAATCTTTTTTTTTTATATATGCCCATCAATAATGTGAAAAAAACAAAAAGAAATAATTTTTATTTCTTTCGAAATTTATCGAAAACTTTAGAATATCATTGATTATATATGTTCTTGCATAAGATTACAAAAAAGACGAAAATCTTTAAATAAATTATTAAAGTTGAAATCAAAGATCACAATCTTACGACATAGACGTAACATTGAAAACATTCAATACATGGAATCATTATTATTGACTCATTTAAAAACTTGTTAGAATATGATGGTATATTTACTATATATTTATTTAAAAACTTGTTAGAATATGATGGTATATGTACTATATATAAAATATATGTATATGCCTATTGCTGGTGTTAACTATACAGACAAGTGTTAAGGCAATCATATGAAAACATACGTAAATCATTTGAATGAATTTTAACTACTTATCTCATTGACTTTCAAATAAAAGATTTTCTTTTCTTGTTGAAAAGAAGTTTTTTCAATGTTCCTTGCATTAATTAATATTTTTTAAACCTAATGTAAAATTATGTTAATTAATTTTTTGCAATCGTGAATATCTACGTATAAATATACATTTGTAGTTTCATTAATAAAATTTTTTACTTCAATGATATATAAAAAGATTTGCAATATGAGTTAAAAAAAAATATTTAAAAAAATGTAAAAAAAAATTTGTGTTGTAACATAGCAAGGTTGATTATATATTTAGATTATAATTATTTTTTTGCACAATACGGTTATAATACAGTTTAAGAGGAGAACTTTCTTATATAATATAATAGTAATATCTTATATAATATAAAATATTTATTTGGAAACTCATTTAAATACGTTTATACATATATATATATATATATATATATATATATATATATATATATATATATATATCTGATTTTTACTATACGTAAAAGAAAATCATACGGCAAAAATAATGAATCATTTGAATAAATTTTAATTTTTAATTTCATAGATAAAATATACTTTTTTTGTTTATTCTATTTCTTTTTTTCCCGCTGCTCTTTTTATATAATATGATCAAAGTTGAGAAGAAAAATTCTTTTGTAAAATAATATCGTTAATTAATTGCCATGATCGTATGATTTGTTATAGCTTGATTATTGTTTTTTTTATCCTATGTTCAAAATCAAGTTAATATGTTGAATGCCATGGGTGTCATTGCTGATCACCAATGCCATGATTAGTAAAAACATATGATTTAGAATAAATGTCAATATTTATAAATTTTTCAACGTAATCATCGTTACTACAATGGTATGAAGACCCCCAATGAAATAAATTCATTAAACATGATTATACACCTTAATTTATCTATTATATATAATATTTCATTTAACATGTTAATGACCAACAAATAAAGACATTAAAAAGCTTCAAAATAAAATTCGATCGCTGACATTGGAGAAATTGTAACTCAATTACATCAAAACGTCATCAAAAATCTAGGAAAAAGAAAATAGTATTGTTCAAAAAGTGCTATGTGTGCAATTTTATCGATATTCATACATAATTGTGGTCGATGACACTATATGTTACACACATACACACATATATATATACACACACACACAAATTTCTTTTTTCTTTTTTTATTTTAAACGCTACATTTAAGAAAGAAAAGAAGAACGGTAAAACTTATTGGACTAAACTAAAATATCTAGTTAATTTATATTATGATCTATATAATATATACATATTATACAAAAAAATCTAATATTGATATGAAAATCTTAATGTATGTATATATTTGTAATTTATCGAAAACTCTTATTGTCCAATGAAATTATGTCCATCCAAAGGTATAAATTACTTAATTTGTAATGATATTCTTATTTTATAAAGAAAAAAATAAAAATAAAAAATCAAATTTTTTATTCAACAAATAAAATTCCAATGCGCATGACTAAATTAATAAATATTAATAACATAAAATTCAAAATTTTTCTGTATGTTTATGACTTCACTATAATTACAATTCATTTTTATTTTTTCTATGACGTCATGCTTCACATAGAAAAAATATACTAGCATATATATATATATATATATATATATATATATATTGTATATGTGTATATATAGGATGTATCATACATGTAGGACTCATGGCAACATACAATTAATGTAAGTCCTTGATGAATGTAATTCAGTCATCTAATATATAGACGTCTATACGTGAATCGTTTTTCTAATAGACATCTACCAGATAAGAAAACATTTCAAAGATTAGGTGAACGTTTACGAGATACAGTTTATTATATCTAGAATTTTTGAAAGATTGAGAAATTTTTCTGATATGACTTTGATTCCAAATTTATATACAAACCAAAAGTATCTTTTTCTATCATCTTCTATGAAGAGTAACAGAAACACAGAAATAAATATAACTTTGAGATAAGGTCAATCGTGAGACACTTTTTTGTATGAACTTTTATTCATCGTGTTCTTTTTTCTGTCTCCTATCCATTCGTAAAAACGGATTCTGATATTATAATATCATATATATAGAATATATTATCAACTAATCGAAAAAGTATAAGACGAATAATTTCGTATACTACGAATAGCTTTTATATCGTATTGTTTTACTTCTTCTATTGTCTCTTATCTCTTATCATATTTCAAATGACCTAATCTCATCGTGCGCGTAATCAAGGAAAAAAATGATTCCCTGAATTATTACTCATTCAATATTATTATTATCATTATTATTTAAGACAATATCATTTAATATTTCAGTTTAATTCCAATTAAGAAATATGTAGATACTTTTATCGATCGATAAAAGTGTATCAAATAAATAAGATTTTTCATGTGGGAAAAGAGAAAAAGAATTTGTTTTTTTCTCTATTATGGCAGCATTCAAAAATGAACATTTTGTAATAATTATTGACATTGTATTAAAAAGATTTGATAATTTTTCGATGGAAAAAAAAAAAAAAAATATTCTAAAGAAATATTATTTCTAAAAAGAAATAATATTCTAATATTTATTTAAATTGTAAACGAAAAAAATTATGAAAAGTATTTATTTTGATACGAAAATGATACGCGAAATGATATTGTATAAACGAGTAATTTCGAAATATAAAAAAAAAAAAAAAGGAATAAAGAAAAAAGGCTTACCCACAATTATTGGTATATTGGTATATTAAATGCAAAAAGTTCGAATTTCACTCCAAAGAAATATCAACGACGTTTTATTTTATTATTCTTTTAAAATAATTTAATGTTTCGAAAAAGGTCATGTTAAAAATCGCATTTTTTTATTGTTTTGTAATATATATATTTACAGAATATATATATTTGTAATATATATATATATATATATATATATATATATATATAAGGGGACCGGAAAGTAATTTCGTTTCTGCGCATGTCGATATTTGATTATGATTAAAAATAAAAACTTGTTAAAAATTTATTCGTTTGAATTTAATTTAAGAAAGCGACATTACTTTCCGGTCCACCTAATATATGTGTAACGTAATCTTTTTCTCTCATATATTATACAAAATGAGCTAGTACTTATGTAAATGGTCTGGAATAATGGTCTATATCTTATCAGTATTGATATTTTGACATTAGAACTTTTAATATTTATTTTTCTATAATAACGAAAAAAAGTAAGTATATACATTTATTCTTGAAAAATACTAGTATTATATAATATTAAAATGTTAAAAACAGGGTATTAAACAAAATATATCTTCTAATATCTCAAATAACACAATTTGATCATTTCCATCAACTCAAATTCAGTTCTTATTCTTCGATCGATAAATACATATTCTCTAATTGTTCATATTTTCTAATCGAATATTATACTGTCATGCAAAATAATCGATATATTAATATCCCGAATATAAATCTAATTTATATCAATACGACTAATAATCAATTTTCTTTATATATATATATATATATAAAGAAAATGTTCTGTATATAATACCATAATAAATCATATCAATTAACGAACATTCTTGGCCTCATAAACTATATATTTTTTTTCTTTAATAGATATATCGTTTCGCTTAAAACAATACAAAAAAAAATCGATCTTTTCAATCATTCGAACATTTGTTGAAAATGACAAATGTTATAATGAAGACTATAAAAATCGTCGTTAAACTAAGTATAATCTCTAAATTAATAATTACTATGCAAATTAAGATAGAAAAAATAGAAATAGAATAAATAAATAAATAAATAAAAACAAATAAAAAAGAAAACCAAATAAAAAATAAAAATAAAAATAAAAATGGCTTCTAATTTCTGAAAGAGAAAATTGCGCGTCCGACATGACACTGAGATTATCACTGCCAATGAACCATAATACTTGAAAATATCACTAGTTTATAATACGGTTAATAGCGTGTATTATTTGAGTCAGACCTATAATATTATCCCTTTCTCTTATATATATATATATATATATATATATATATAGAGAGAGAGAGAGAGAGAGAGAGAGAAAGAGAAAGAAGAAAAGAAAAAAGGAAAGAGAAAGAAAGAGAACATTTTTAAATAATAAAATGAAACAAATTTCAAGTTTATCGAGTACGAAACTAATAACACACACGCCATCGTCTATACATTGTATATACATACATACTTTGTATGAATATGGCGAATAGAAATTTCTGAAAAAGCCTGTAATTATAACCGGGAAGAACAAAGGTATCATTGACCATTACTATAGTTTGTAATTTACGCTCTCGACGCGTGTTTCATCTTATTACTATATTGATACTTTGCTCGTATACCGTTTTACTCTATTGTCCTCTCTTTCTTTCTCTAGATATATATATATACATATATATTTTCTCTGTAAATCAGTTTATAGCTAATTTATCGGTTTTATAGGTTATTATAGTTATGTACATATATATTTGTCGATATTTTCACATCGACAAATTTGCTTGATAGATAAATTGTCTCTAACTATCCATCTCTCTCTCTCTCTCTCTCTCTCTCTCTCTCTCTCTCTCTCTCTCTCTCTCTCTCTCGCATTTCGTTACTCTTCTCTGATAAAAAGCCCTTTTTATATTAAAATCTATAATGAACAATATCATTTTTTAGTATGATAGGTATACATACATATATATATATATATGTATGTATATGTATGTACATGCTAGAAAAATAAAGTTAGTATACTCAAGTATCGATCGAGAAACTCGACACTTTGTCGTATCCCTCCGCGAAAACGAAAAGTAGTGCGTTTTTATTTCTTTCTTTGATATCACTATAATAATATTTCTTGAATAACTTCTATATATATGTACAATGTCATATATAGTTTAATATATAATATAAAAGGAAAACAATGACATCGAATTATATACATACTATATATATATATATATATATATATATATATATATATATATATATATATATATATATACGCACAATAGGTTAGAGTCATAGGTCCATATTTATAAAAACGCAATAGAGGACAATGGCGAATATGAATTTAGCAAATTTTGTATTTATATACATACCTTATTGAAAGGTCAGGATTAAAAAATTTTAACGTGTATTAGATGAAACCGGTTCACATTATTTGGATAGACAGAGAAATGCAAATCTATCTCTTATCTACATAATAATGACAATAGATATACATATATATATATGTATATCTATATATATATATATAATATAAACGCTTTTATATATATATTCATATGCTGGAAAATACAGAGACGATCGATCGTTCTTCCTTTCTTTAGTTAGGCGTCTCTTCATAAAGCGCGAATTTGTACTGTTATATCTTTAAGCGTCTTCTAATCCATGCAGAAACTCTCTATTGAAAATCGATAATTTTTAGAAATATACTTACCTAAACGATATTATTTTATGAGATATGTAATGTTATAATTAAAGAAAAGAATTGGAATCGAATGCTAGAAAGACTCACCCGATACGAATGAAACGTAATATCCTCTCCGTTGTTTCTCTCTTTCTCTCTCTGTATATATTTGTATATATACTCTTTTTCGCTAATTTTTTTTTTTCTTGTCGTTCAAAGAACAACAGCCAGTCTTTTATATGTTTATTTTTCTATTGAGATTCTAGTTTAATAGCACACACGAGATGGCCTCGAAGACGACGGCGACGGCGACAGCGACAGCAATAGCGACGGCGACGGCGACGGCGAGGACGATACACAAAACTCGACGCAGAACACTTCCTCTTTAATGGCGCTAAACTACAAACTTTACCACCGGCTTGTCGCAGAAGACTGACTGGCGTCCGGCTCGGGAGCATCTTGTTATTATTGAATTAGGCCCGTGGTCTGACATCAGACCATGTGGCGCCGACCAATCGGAGCATATCTTTTACTCGCGCATGCGTATTACGTATTTCGATGCCACTATGCCGCATCGACGTCATTCTTCTCGCCAAGTCGGCAGGACCAACTGTTGTTACTTCGAATCCTTACGTTGTGCTTTATTGCTTTCTTTTTTCTAACATCATCAATTTCTATTCTATACAATTTTTCTTTTCTACAAATTTGAGATATTTAATTAATTAAATAATTAATTAATTAATCAATCAATCAATCGTTGATTTGATATGAATATCAATATTTTTAACCAAATTCTTATATATTACGTCCAAAAGGAGAGCTTATGTATTATTATATTCTTTATATTGAAATAGATATAATTTAATATTCTTTGTTTTGAAATAAATATAATCTTTGATATTACTCAATCGATATGTATGTTCTAAAAAAGAAAAAAAAATAGAAAAGAAAAAGAAAATGTTATTTTTTATCATTCAAAAGTACGTATTTACAGAACGTTTAAATATCAACGATAATACTTTCAATAGATCATTCGATCGTCGTATAATTTACTTTTCAGTCTCTTACCTATTTTCTAATAAGATTGATCGAATAAATTCTGTATTTTATACGAAGTTATCAAGCTATTGTTATTGTCAATTATGATTAATTTCGGTAAGGAAGACTTTTTTTAGTTCGAAAGTGATGATCATTGTTATATTAAATAAGAAACATTATATTCTTTATTATTATTCTTCTTTCGTGAATATGTAGCAACGAATTATCATTGTATAATAAGTTCGAAAAAAGAGAGTTGTAAGTCAATGACGTTATTTTCAATGTGCCAGGAACATTGTGCTGCCGTCTAACGGAATTATTTTTTATTAACGATGAAACGAATTACGGAAAAACGTTTACAATATCTCATATCAATATTTATGTTAATCGATTTTATATAATTGATCTATCAATCCAATCTATCATTATTTCATTAGATATAAAGAAAAAAGCATGTATAAATATCAACTAATCTTATTTAATAATTTTCTATAAAGGAATGAGCTTATTTGAGGTTAGAGTACTTCGAATTTGATTCAAATATTAAAATTGCTATCTATTTATTTAAACAAAAAAAGAAATTTGAGCTTCATTATGTAAATATTTTTATTAATCGATTTTACATGTACGATCGATCTTTCATCAAATAACAAAAAATTTAAGAGCATTTTATCTCATTTATATTTTGATTATGTTATGTAAAAATGCTTTTGATTACAAGATTAAATGACATTAGAAGTTAGGACACTCGGAATTTGATAAGAATTTAATCAAGAGATAATGATTTATTTATTTTAATGAATAATAGCTTAATATTCTATTGATATCACAATTTTATATGAAATAATTATAGCTTACATTCAATTTTGTATATTGTTAATTATTGTTGAGTGTTGTAATTTAAAATTAAAAAGAAAATATCATCTATCATTTATTCTTGATATTTTTTTTATAGCCAATCCAACTAATTTAAATTCATACTATATAACTTATTGAAGCAAATAATTTATTGAAACTCATAGAATTTACTGAATTGTAAATTTTTTGTTTTCACTTTTCCAAAAGTTTATCAGACATTTCCGTCACCCCAATCACGTTATGTTTCAAATGTCTAAGTAAGATATTCTTATCTTTGCTTACAATATTTTCCAATGTAAATTTGATCTAATATAATAATTAAAAAATACTTATTTCTTTTTTTTATTTTTGTTATTTCTGTACAGATAACCTCTAGTTGGTTTTTATAATCTACTTAAAAATCTAAGTCGTGCGACATAACGTCATATTACAAATAAGATATCTTTTTTCTTCTCTCTTCCTCTCTCTTTCTCTCTTTTTCTTTCTCGTATATACTATTCGTTTATTAATTGTAAAAATTTTGTTCATTAAAGAAGTTAAAAGTATATATTCCCATGAACGATACTTCAAGGCATAACGAAACAAACAGCATAACCTCGCTCTTAACAAGACTTTTGTGTTACATCCAAAGCATCTTGCTTAACTACATAAAGGCGATCTTACGAACTATACCATATTCGAATGACGATGGTACTATACAAACAGTCAAGTCAAGCTTATTTCCGCTATCATCTGTTCGTATTACTTTTTTATATAAAATTTAACTCTTCCATCATGTAAATTATGCCCACGAAATTTCAAAATTGAAATTATTTTATTTAAAAATATTTTTAATAAACCTAATTACGTCAAAAGAATTCACAGCTGTTTCTTCACGGCTATTATCTGTATACATTACTTTTTCACGTGAAATTACAATTTCGTTGTATTTTTGTTTGTCATTAACCTTACTTACATGCTACGTCAGAAAAAAGTTAATTTCATTTTTTATCTACAAAAATACTTTCGAATAGTTCCAAATAGACGTAAGAGAATATCTTATTATCAAAAATAAATAATTATCAACAAAAAAAAAATAGAAACAAAAACAAAGGAATAAATAAATGATTAATTTTACCTAAAAGTATTATTTTTTCAAGATAACATAAAATATTTTATTAGATGATTTTCGTTAGCTTTTTTTTTTTTTTTCTTAGAAATATAATTTTATTCATTATTTGAAATTATTTAAAAGCTGATAAAAAAAACGATGGGATTATTTATTTCATTGTCAAAAAACTTCATAACATCTTACGTCTTACGAAGAACACTTGAATTTTTTATTCTTATTAATGTTTTATTCATTCATTCATTCACTCTCTCTCTCTCTTTCTCCCTCTCTCTCCTTCTCTCTCCCTTCCTCCCTCTCTCTCTCCAGCTCCCTCTTTCTCTCTCTTTCTGTTTAATTTGTTATCATAGAACTATGGTCATGATTAACTGTCGTGTCAAGCGCATATTGGAAGTGCGTTTTTTAAACTTTTAATCAGATGTAATGAATGTACATACATAATATCAATCGTGTAACGACCTATTGAAACAATGATTATGGTGTGATCACTCAATAATCACAAGAGAAAGTTATCTTTTTATATATCCAATTTTCATTCATAATTTCGAGAGATCACTATTTCTTCTTTTTTTTTTCATTTTGGAATAATAACATAGGCAATGAACAGTTTGAAATTAGTATAAAAACTTGGTTATGCAATATATATTATGATTAGTATTACGTAAATCTTTATCGTATTTGTTTGTTTCATTAAGTTCATTAATAACAGACATTTTCCTTTGTAGTATTTACTTCATAATATTTGTGTCATGTAATAAAACTTATATCGTTGTTATAAAATATTTAATGATTAGATATACTATATTTTTCTAATAAAATTTGAATATTTTCAAATTATTGTTATTCGTTTTGTTTTCTTTCATGGTTTTTTTTCTGAAATTTCTATGAAATATTTACTGATTAGATTGAAAATATTTTCCGAAATAGGAATTTTGAAATATATTGAAATTATTTTTATTTTATATATTATTATTAAATTATAATTATTTTATATATTAAGAAAATAATTTCCATACTCTTTTTTCTTTTTTTCATTCATTCATTTTGTTTTTATTCATTTTTTCTTTTTTTTTTAATGGCTTCGTTTGCTTCCTCGAGTCTTTGTTGTTCCAATTCCAAAGCTCTTTGTTTTCTTCGACAAGTCGGCGTTTTCGAGAACCATGCTACAATTAATGATATATAATGATATGCAATGAGCTAAGAGTATCGAAATACATAATCGATATGAAATATATTTTTACATAAAAATGCGTCCTCTTCTTCACGATAAACAGGATTTTTGGTACTAATAGCATTAATTAATTCTGCATGTGTTAATGGCTGTGTTCTTAATTGTACCATTCGTTTCGTCGTCATCACCTATAATGTACTTTATTTCATTATTATACACACACACACACACACTTCTTTTTCGACATATATCAGACTAATTAAATAAATATTTTCAATTGAAAGTTATTTTATTACGTAAATACCTCATTAATGGCGGCTAATATTGTACCAATTGTAAATCCGTCACAGATTTTGGTCATTGCTGATATATCAAATTGTCTACTTATTCCAGGATACTATATTAAAAACAAAACAAAAAAGTATATATATATTATATTATATATATATATATATATATATATATATATATATGACGATGATGATGATGATAATGAAAATTATTTGAAAATTGTAGACAATTTTTAGTAATTTTTATGTACATATTATATTATCTTTATTGTAATAATTTTATTATTAAAGGCTTGCCTTGTATAATAAATTTCTCCAGACAAGTGACATACTGCCATAATCTGGTCTAGGAATATATATAATTTTGTCATAAGTTTGATACAATAATTTTTGATCTGCATCCCAAGGTAAATTGGTTGTTCCAATTAATATGATTTTATCCTCATTGGTGATACCCTTGATCAATTTTGGTAAATCTTTCTTGAGGCGTTTTGGATCAGTTTTATCAGTTTTAGGTGGTTTTTTGACGAATGGTTTTTCAGCTCCATCCATAAAAATGATTGACGGTTGCAATAATCGCGCTACCTTGGAAAAAGAAATTAATATTAACGTATTAATCATCAGGTCTTCTTTCTTTTTTTCCTCGTCTTTTTCATCTTGTTCGATATTGAAATTGATTAATTATATATGTAAATGTACAAATGATAAATTACGTAGATACATACAGTAATTATATTGTCATTAAAACGTACGTTATATTATGTTGAAGGTTGTCTTTTATATTGATATTCATTTTGATTGCTTTAGATATACAAAAAATAAAAGAAAAACGTTATATACATAATAGTAAAAACATCAACGAATGTGAAGTTTGAAAAATTGTTTATTTGACCCTTTAGATTTGGTGGTATCTCCCGCGACGGGCATATAAACATGTTTTCGCTATCGAAAGTTTCATTCAGCCATACCTGCATTAATATAAACTAACATCGATATAAATTATAACTATTTTTATTTATTTTCATATATAAAAAATTGGAAACAACCAAAATGTTCACATCTCCCACGCAACGTATACGGGTTTCAAAGCAAGAAAACAAATGAACAACTATATAGTTCATAAAAAAAATGTCATCCAAAGGGATGTTATTATAATAGAGCTTCGTCCCAAAAACAACATACAATTATCAGGAAGCTATTATAGTAGCGCACAGTTGCTAAAGGGTTACAAGATGTTTTGTTTATATAAAAAATGTGTAATATATAAAAATATGTTTTGTTTATATAAAAATTTGTATATAAACAATGCTCTTATAAACGTTATCCTAGTAAGATAAATATCAATCTACCTTGGATATCAAATGCATTAACATAATCAATCCAGTTTTTCCAGGATATTTTCCAACGATATTGGCAGGTGTAATATCGAAAAGAGTAGCACCTAATTCTGTACAAATTGCATTGATTAACATTTTTTTGCCACTACCATGAGGACCTGCTATTAAAACTGATCTTACAAGGGGTGTTAATTCTCTAAGTATACTATTGCCTAAAGGAAGGATGCAATATTCGCTGATTAATTGTCTGATGTCACCTAAAAATAAATAACTAAGTAATAATTGTAAGTGTATACAAAAAATGCATGAAAAACGTATGTGCAGTATATCACAAAAGTATATTATATATATATTAAATATATAATAGTATAAAATAGCGTAATATTAAATAAATAACTATGTTAAAAATAAATTATGATATTTATAATTTATATATGCATATATATATATATATATATATATATATATATATACATTATATAATTTTTATAACATAATTTATATAAACATATATATGTATATATATATATATATATATATATATATATATATATATATATAATTATATTTTTAACAAATTAATGTTAAATAAAGAAACGTTCGAATACTTTTGCGATCCATTGTACGTTCATTTTTTAGTAAAAAAATATTTACCTAACGTTGGTAAAGTATTTTTATCATTCTGAAGAAGCTCATAATTGGCATAAGATCTTTCGACCTTAAAATCAGCTAATGGAGTTTCTCGATAAAGTTTAATAATACCTTGAGTGAGAAGTTCTTCGAAAAGAGATTCTGTTGTTCTATCTGGTGTCAAATCCTTTTCTTTTTTTTTTTTATTCTTTTTTCCACTACGACGAATCCGTTTTTGCGTTTTCTTACCACGTTTACTTTTAATACCTTTATCTCTGTCCAAAGCTGCTTGAAGAGCTTCTATGTCATCTGTAATTATTATAAAAATTGTTAAATATTGTTTTTAAATATATTAGGGTTGTTTTATTTCCAGTAGAACCTTTTATGTTATGCAAACAACTTCCTTTTTTCTTTTATAAAACATTTTATTACTTAGTAAAGAGAGAATTAATTTAATAAATAATAGCAATATATTATAATTTATTATAATATTATTGTGTAAATATATTATTATATTAATGTGTAAATATATAATTTATAATATACTGCTAATAAATTTATAATATATTATATTGCTAATATATTATAAATTATATATTTACAAATTAGTCCGATAGCCTAATAACAAAACAATGTTAAAATTACCTTTAAAATTTTCTAGATAAGTTCGGTTTTGAATATATCTATTAAAATTTTTACGAATGATAATGTGTTAATTTATTGTTAAAAAAATTTTAATAAATTATTTTATCCTCCTTTAATAAATTGTTTTATCTTTTTGTAAATAAATATAATATATTCTATATTGAATTAATACAGAATTTAGAAAAAGTCAAGTAATCCTTTTTTTAATACAAATAAAATTATTTATTCTTTCATTGTTCCATTTCATATTTGAATATAATTATGTTTATTAATTCGTACATTGGAAGGCTCTATTATCTAAAAAATTAAAAATTAAGAATAAAAAACCTCTCAATGTTTGATCCACTCCAATTCTAACTTCATCTTCAATTTCTCGAATTTTATCAGTTTCAATCATATCTTTATAAGGTTCTTGCATAGTATTCATAGACTCATCTTTGTTCTTCCATACTTTTTGGTACTCTTCTTGTAAATTAATCAATAATGGAAGAAAATTAGAAGGCATCGATTTCAAATAACTCTGCTCTGTTTCATCTTCCGATTTTTCTGGCTCGCTGCTCCTCTTCGTTTTCGACTTCTTTGATTTTTTTGATTCCTTTGAGGACACTCCGGTTGATTTACTTATCGTACTTTCTGTTCCCTTTTACGTTAGATTAGTCGTATTAATTATTTAAAATGAGTCATAGCAATGTTAGAATAATTGTTGAAATTGCAATAATTATATTTTTCTGTAATTATGTAGAAATTAATAATAAATTAATTATAGATTGGAATTAAGCCCGGTTAATTTCTTTGCTTCTTCTTTCTTTATTTTTAAATTAAATTTAGCTTTCTAATATATTTCAAATGAATAGCAATAATAAGTATGATAATAAATAAAAAATATATATTCTTTTTTCTTAAAGCCGATATATTATATTACTAACTTTCAATAAAATATTATAATAATGGTATATTACTAATTTTTAATAAATAGTAAATAAATAAATAAATTGTGAAAAAAAAATTATTGAATAATTATAAAAATATTTGATTATGTTAATAAAACGTTATATAGTTATTATTGATTTATTTTAATAATAAAGAAAAACATAATCGCATATATATATGTATATATAGATATATAAAATACATATATTTATATACCTGCCTACTGAAGATAAATCGGGAACCTCCACTTTCAGCAGATGGTAAATCCGGAATTTTTCCAGTTTGTTGAAAGTAATCATTTATCCAGTTTCGAATTTCACTTCTCATATTCTCTTCCATCACAGCACTCCTTTCTTTACGAATTCTTTCCGTTGTTTCCTTTATCAATTTTTCATAAATTTCTTGAAACTTGATTTGCTTTTCATGACGATAATGTATAATTTTTTCTGTTTGCCGAATATTTTTCATCTTTACTTGATTAGGTGGAAGCATACCTAAAAAAGTATATGTATATATCTATTTAAGGTGTATATACATATATATATATATTTTTTTTTTAAATTCTAAATAAATCAAAATTTATAAACTAATATACATGTTAAATCAGAATTTATAAATTCGTATTCAATGATAATATTTATTAATAAATTCATTTTTATTTATTATTAGATCTTAAATCTCTTTCTTTATCATTATTGAAATTATAATTATTACAATAAAAAATATTAATTGAAAACAATTTCTATTTATTTATAATTTAAAAATTAAAAAGAATTCGAAATAATAACAAATAAATTATTTGTTTCTTGTAATCATTTGCTTAAACTTAGACGGATGATTTTTTGTGTATCAAATGAATCTAAAAAAAAAAAATGTTGAACCTATTAATAACATTTCATCTAATCGTCTTTTCCGGATCCAACATCGAGTTCTATAACCTCTCCAAATTTTTTGAATCTTTGTCGCAGCAGCTTCAACATTTTCCTTTTGTATTTCCTCTATTTCTTGTTTAGCTATTGATTTTTCTTTCATTTGTCTTATTTCCTTCATAAACTGGAATCTTACTCGTCCTTGTCTTGCTCTTTCGTGAGCCTAAAATAGTTATATATATATATGTATATACACGTACGTACATACATACATATGTATATATATTATTTTTATTATTATATTAAATTAGTTATATTTAATTATGTTATTCTATTCTTTGGAAAATAAATAATGTGTGTGTGTACATATACATATATATATATAGAGTATCCTAAAATAAATAAGAAATATTTTAAATAAAAAGGTTTATTTAAAATATTTTACATATTATAATCACATCAAGCGAATTCTATTGTTACAAAACAAAAAAAAGACTACGTGAAACAAATCTGAAAGCGACAGAGCGGGAAATTCAAAATTCTATAAACGAAATTATTGTTTTTACACAAATAACAAAATCATATGATAAAAATGCCAATCAACAGAATAATACAATTTAATATAATTAATTTAATATAATAATAATAATAATACATTATTAATAATATAAAAAGCATGTAATGTTATTATATAAATATTATTAAATGTAATTATATAAATATACTATACAATATAATAATGTGCAATATATATTTATTATAATTAATGGTAAATAAAATTGATATAAAAGTTGATATTAACAAAATTTCTGTTCTACCTGAATCAATTTTACAGCTTCTAATTCACTCATTGTTTTAGACACAATAATCTCATCGAGAAAACCCAAATTTCTCAAAGTATTTTCTATGAATTCTCGTCTATCGTTTATTTCTTTTCGACGTTCTCTCGTAAAATATCTCGGTATTCGAATTTCTACATCTTCGGGGGTAACGCCATATTTTATTAATATGTCATCATAATAACTGTGTTCAGAAAGATCAACATTTACTAATTCATGTTTTAATTCTAAAACTCTTCCTATAGTTGATTCCAATAATTTTTTAAGTAAGATACGTTTTTGTGGTTGTATTATTTGATCGTAACACTCTTCTAACTTATTACAAACAATGATGTACTTTACATACAATTCCGAGACAATTTGATGTGCCTTCTTTCGATCCTTTTGCGGTTTTGAGCTTTGCACAGACGAATCAGTCCGTATTAATTCGTCTAAAGTATTTTGGGTCTCTTTCCAAAGTTCGTTATACGTTGCATTCGACATATTTGTATTTTATTTTTAGGAATGTTTCTGTACTTCTAAGTTCAACTAACTAGACTTTTCTAACTAAATGGAAGTTACAACTAATTCTTTGGACGAAAGTATATACATACTGTTTTATTTACCTTAGCAACGTTTGATCGTTAAAAGCATTATAATTCATTCGTCCGGTTACATCAATCAAATTTCGCGCGCCACGATTGAAGTTGATTATGCGTGTCTTATGTTTTAATAATATATTTATTATATCATTGTTTCTTTTTTGCTTTTTTATTTTTTTTTTATATAGAAACATTTATTTGTATGTATTATTTCTTTATTATAGATGTGATGTCAATAAGAATATTTAAAATAGATAGAAATTTAGCCAAATCTAACCAATATGGAATATGAAACTATTGTTCATTGAACGAAATAATGAAATATTTGTTTATATTAAAAGATCTACATTTCTTATGTTTTTTTATATTATACAGAGGTGTTTTTTATTTTATTGTAACTTTATATAACGAGTATAGTTTTGAGATGACGCATTTAGATTTACATTTAATGATATTAAAATTTGTTAAGTTAATATCATATAATGTTATAAAAATTGAGTGTTTTGTAATTTTCAATAATATTATATTATTATTTCTTTGTACAAATTATACAATGAGACTGAACACAAATTCTTCTAATCGAGAATATCAACAAAATATAATTGAGATTATATATTTCTGATTGTTATTCATGAATCTTAATAATTATTTAAATTAAAATTACTAATGAAAGATAAATTTATAATTTATTGTAATTTCAGTTCAACACATGTCTTTTCATTAATATTTAAAAGTAGTATTGTGCATATATATGTTATGATTAATAATTGTAATTAAAACATATCTTCAATTCAAAAGATTTGTTTCTTTAGTTAAATATTTAAATTAGACATATATAAATATTTAAATTATAAAAATATTTAAATATTAAATTAGAGAATATTTACAATAATGTTTACAGAAGTTCCTCTATAATCAACTCTGAAGAATAATATAATTTTTTTCTAGAGAATAAATTAAGCATCATTTCAATATTCAATATCAGATAAGTGATATTTAGATTTTATTTTCTTAGCACCGTATTAAAGATGAAAATATTATTATGATATTATTTTTATTATTATTTTTTCCAGATATATTTAATTGAAAAATATTTTATGATTATTAGTAGTTAAGAATTTCCTAAATCTTATTAATTATGTAATATTCTTACATAAATTTTAAATATTAAATCTATTTCTAGCTTCGATGAAATTTTGCAATAATAACAAAAAACAAAATCTTTTTACATTTTTAGCATAAACAAAATAAATCTATATATACATGTAAATAAAATTGTCATTTCAATGAAAAGGAAATATTAGTAATAGGAAAGCATGGTGACTAAAGAAGATAGTCGTGATAAATTAATCACTAATTAATAGAAAAATTGAACTGTAAAAAAATTCTGAAAAGAGCCTTATTTCTACTATGGTTCAATTTATTTATAAAAATTTAGAGATTATTTAGAAAATTAGAGATTATAAATTTACATAAATGGCCGCAGTTGCTTATTTCAACAATTTTTGAACATTTGTGAACAAATTATTAATAATTATTAATAAAAAACAAGTTATTGTGAAAATATATTTAAAAATATATTATTATATAAATTTGAAGATAGAATTGCATATACTTGTAATAAAAAATATCATTGTTATTAAAGTTATTATTTTAAAATATTTTTAAACATACAAAGATTTTTGAAATTTTAATAATAAATAAAATGAAATATATATATATATATATATATTTCATTTATATATTTATATAAATCTTATATCTAAATAAATTATAAAATTGATACAGATAAAGTAAATTTGAAGTATCAATATAAAGTTATTCATAATTTTAATAATTTCATTCATTCAAGTAAAGTTTGTATTTCTTCTCGATTGTTATTTCTTTGCATTTATAATGCATATATATTATATTGTATGTAAAGAATACACACGCTGGGCAGCAACAGTCCGAATTCGATAGAAGATTTACATTGCGATGCAACTAACTTAACATCGTAACGTACTTCAGACCGTTCCGGTTGGCCACAGTCGCTCGTTTCAAAACGTCATCTTGGCTGGTAGTTGCTGGCTAAAATAATATTCTTGTAAATATACCGATCACCACCGTTTACGGGTGGTGATGATAACGAGACATTCGTAGAAATGGCGACGGTATTAGAGCAGTTTGTAAATAATGTGCGGACGCTTTCGAAGCAAGGTACGGTAAAAATGTGTGAGTTTTTCTCTGATAGATGATAACATAACCTCTAAATAATTTGTACTATTTTTTTATCTTACAAATGCATTATTTTTATATTACAATATTATTACTTTATCTTATTTTTAAAATAACCTCTATTACTTGTCTCGTTAATGAAACGATCTTTCATTCATTCAACATTTACTATTATATTTGCTTTGTTGAACCAAATTATGCATCTTTCAAGGATTGAAATTTTTTTGAATTATTGTAAGATCGAATTCATTACTTTTATTAATAACTTTTTGATACGATCGATGAGATTATTTTAATGTAATCGATATATATATATATATATATATATATATATATATATATATATCATACACATACATATACACATATAGATGCAATAGATGAAAAGAATAATGGATATATATTCTATTGGTTTCTTAACTATAGGTAACTTCCGAGAATTATATGAGATTATAAATAAGAATATTGACGCACTAATGAAAAATGGACAACACCTAGATAATGTTTTGGAAACGTTGGACTTGCAACAACACTCCCTTGGAATTTTGGCAGTATTGTGCATTAAATTTTCATTGCCTAATCCCAGTAGTACCAATAATCCTGATGCATATAAGCCATTATTTAATCAGGTTCAAGAATTTTTCATAGGATGCAACAGTAAACAAGTTCAATTTGCACCAGATACATGTAAGCTTATTTTGTTTTACAATATTTATATTAATTGTATAGTCTTTTTTAAATACAAAATTTTTATTAAAATCGAATATCTTGTAGATGCAGAACTATGTCATTTACTCACTCAAACTCTAGTTGAATTGCAAGTGCCGTTACGTGGTATAGAATTACTGCGTAGAGCTATACGTAAGATCCAACTGTTTGATAGTCAGCTAACTTCGATACATGCTGATCTCTGCCAATTATGCCTTCTGTCTAAGTGTTTTAAACCAGCGCTTGAGTTTCTTGATATTGATGTTACTGGTATTAGCCAGGAAGGTGCACAGTTTGACTCAAAGTTTTTTTTACTTTATTATTATTATGGTGGTATGATATATACAGCACTAAAAAATTATGATCGTGCATTATATTTCTTTGAAGTGTGTGTAACGACTCCTGCTATGGCTGTCAGTCATATTATGTTAGAGGCCTATAAGAAATATATTCTGGTCTCTTTAATATTACATGGAAAGATCTTAAATTTACCTAGGTACACGAGTCAGGTAGTAAATAGGTACATAAAACCATTAAGTCTACCATATCAAGAATTGGCAACAGCTTACTTGACAAATAATTGTGAAGAAGTGCTGACCGTTATTAGAAAATACCAAGAACTTTTTGTAAGAGAGCACAACTCGGGATTAGTTAAGCAAGTGCTCAGCTATTTGTACAAAAAAAATATACAGAGGCTGACAAAAACTTTCTTAACACTTAGTTTAAGCGATGTTGCAAGCAGAGTTCAACTGGCTGGCCCTTCGGAAGCAGAGAAATATATTTTAAATATGGTAAATTCTATTTTACCGACAATTTTCTTATATTTAATATATATTTATTTATTATATATTTATTACAAATTCTTTTTGATTGTAGATAGAAGATGGAGAAATTTTTGCGACTATAAATCAGAAGGATGGTATGGTAGTATTTCATGATGATCCCGAAAAATATAATTCACCACAAATGTTAGCTAAACTTCAGAAAGAAATGCAAACGTGCGCAGAATTAGATAAGCGAGTGCTCGAGATGGAAGAGGAAGTTGTTCTTACGCCACAATATGTTCGAAAAACTTGTGGTCAAAACGATCAAGACGATCAAACAGTTGGACCCACAAATGTCACAAATGGTCAAGCTCAGTTAAAACATAACACCTACTCTATGTAACATACATACGTCGTTGTGCATTATCTTTATTAAAAAAGAAGGAAATTAACGAAAAAGTCTTGTTAAAGGTCAAGCACAAGTACATTTTGAAGCCTGTTTTGGGTGAAATATATAAATCTGTCAAAATTTGGCTAAAATAATCTATTTTGTACAAAGATTACAAGACTACGATTAACAACTAGTAAAATTCTAAACAATAAGAAATTAAGGCTGAAACTAATCGCAGTTTATCGATTCTAGAATTTTTCTTAACAGTTGTATTGACGCTCATATTTGTAAAATCACAATTTAAAAACAACATATAGTAAAAACACAAACGCAAGATAATAAAAAAAGAAGTGTAGTACGTATCTGTATAAAGTTACCAATATGCTTTATCTCATAATTATTATTGAGTTTGTTTCAATTTGCATATAAAATACATCACGAGATAATTAACATCTGAAGCAGGCTTTATGAATAAAATTACGTAGATGATTAAAATATTGTGGTAGTTATCTACGAGAGGTCGTATTGTTTTGAAAAATAAGGATACACGCTGTTTCATACATGAGCATTTTTAAAACTAAAAGTAAACTTAATAAATTATTGAAATAGTACAGCTTTCTAAATGTATAAGTATGTGTTACAAAATTAGTACTTAGTAGTATGATCTTAGTTATTATTTCTTTTTGAGCGATTTACAAATTTATTTATATTTCTTTGATTACATTTATATATTAGACAAATTCAAAGTTTCAGGTAAGTAATATATTTTTTTTACAGTGAAAAATGAAAGTGAGTCTTTTTATATTAGATGTTTCAAATATAAAATTACCAAAGCATGTAATATCTTTAATAACATGATAACAGTAAACTATTATGCAAATAATTTTGTGCTTAATAATAGAAATGTAAACTTAAGATTTTTAATTGATTCTTGTGTTAATCTATTTTGAACTGTAAGTAGAAATAAATTTGTTCTTCGTTTCTCTTTTTCTTTTGGTCCATCCTTATAATAAAATACAACAATTGTAGCTGATAATGAAAAAAAAAATCTCTATTTACAAGCATTTGTTTAGAATAATAACAATAGTATATTAATATTTTAAGATAACAAATCTTGAATTTTTGTTAAAACCATTTGAACCATTTCATGTGATTCCATTGTTCCGTCAAGGAATATTAGTTCTGTAGATGCCTGATCATTTTGTTTAATTACTGATAGATATTTTAAATATTCTGGCCAAACAAATGCATCAAAATATCCTGGAACATCAGCAGGAGAATACGTTCTTATGCTCCTACGTTTCCAACACTCTTCTTTGGTCAATGTAAGGAAATATTTAAGTTCGCATAAATTTGAAATCGGTTTAAACCCAAATAATAAGAAACCTTCTAATATTAATACTCGTCTTAACTCTTTATTAGATTTATCAGATCTTTTTGGCTTAGACTCTATCAATTTTAAAATGTCCGAATACATTTTGTTCATATCCAAGCTTGATAAAATTTCCCAATTAATATGATTTAATGCTGGAATTTTAACGTGCCTTGGATCATCTGGAGATAAAAAATAACTATCTTGATGTATTACAATAGAATCATCTAACTTTTTATGTAATTCTTTAGCTAAGGTACTTTTTCCGCTGCATGTTACTCCTGAGATGCCAACTATTAACCAGTTTTTTCTGTTCATCGCTGATTTTTAAAATATCAACTTTACGATATACTGTAATGTCAAATTATGATTATATCTAACTATTATATAATTTTATTATACGATAATTAGCAAGTATTTCTTGACACAAATTTTTTCCAAGAATCACATATGTATAGAGTAATAACTATAATATTAAATATGATTGTGTTAATTATTTGTGCATATTATTATGTAATACATTGTAATTGTACAAGATTATTATATTTAATAATTAATTATTAATACCATTATTTTTTTCATTTGTTCTTAGAAATATATGATCGTATATGGTATAACGTAAAAATGATTAAACCACCAACAAAACATAAACCAGAAATTGCAGGTATTAATAAAGCTAGATGCTGGGGATAAAAGAAAGATTGTAATCTATCATCATCAATGAAAGGCAAACCGATTATCCACAGAGTATAATACAAAAAAATGATGGAAGTAAATATTAATATTTGTTTTCCCTTATCATGATCACTAACGGACATTGTAAACTTAGTTTGTTACTTATTCCATCTTGATTGACTTAAATTTAATCACAAAAATAATATCCTTCATGTATAATAATTTTACAATGCATGAAAGTCTTATCAATTTAAATATTTATATGTAAGTGCATGAAAGCTAAAATTTACAAAATTATCACTTGACAAGAATATTTTACAAATATTCACCTATTATCTATACTATTCTATTTTTTTAACTTATAAATAAAGCTTATTAAAATTAACTTACACACAATTGCAATATAGTTTATTAGAAACTATAGAGATATAAGCATAATTGTAATACTGAGATCTTTTTATCTTTCTTATTATTCTTCTTTTGCAAAATTACATCTATGTATTTTTGAATGCTGTAAAAGAAAATGCAAAAAATTAATTACAAATTTTTACACCCAAACATTAGTAATTAAAGAAAATTTTATTATCTACCGTTATCGATTGACATCAACTTAAATTGTAACCTTCGTGTATACATATCATGACATAATAATTGATATTTCATATGTCATTCGATATACGTATATTTTTCTTGTACATACGTATGACCTTGGTCAAAAAATACAAAATAAATTCTAGAATGAATTGTCAATTAATAATTTATTTAATGCACACTATTTCATTTTCTCGTTGTTTATGACGTGTAATACTTCGTGTATAATATATACTATGCGTATTATGTAACTTGAGACATGTGCGTGACATTTCTGTAAACTTTGTGACGTAGATCTTTAATCTATATATATTTGTTATTATTATTAATCAATAATAAATTAGTAAAAAATAACTAAAACATGTCCAATTCGCTTGTTCGTAAGAGTCTTGAACTCTTCGAATACGATGATTTGAAAAAAGGTAAAATTCAATGAAATTTATAGGTTATATAAAGCACGTGTAATTAAATGTGATTGTTCATTTATAGAAAAAAAGAAGAAGAAACATAATAGTTATAAAGGAACTTTAGAATTAATTCCTGCTAAGCATAGAATTATTTCTTTTAAGGAAAAGACAAGTATATATTTATTATTTTTATTAACTTATATTTTGCATATTATAATAGAAGAATGTTTAATTAAATATTAAATATGTTTTTGTAGATATCAATAATATTTTGGGTCGATCCAATAAAGTTACTGTATATGAAGCTAAAAAACGATTGGAGTCAAAGAAGGATTTAATGGAAGAAAATATACAGAATCTTTTATTATTGAGTAGTAATTGTTTGGATCAACATACAGTTGACAAGGTATGGAATATAAGAAGCATTGAAATTATATAAAAATGTGTTTAAATATATTACTATTTTATACGCTTTAGGTTTTAAAACGAGCTGTTAAGAAACAATATATACCAAAAAAGAAAAAGAAGCCAAAACAAGAAAGTACTGCATTTTCGGAGGAAGATTTTAAGAAATTTGAACAAGAATATGTAGACGAATAAGGTAGAATAATATCTTTTGTATATTAATATGTAAAGAAAAATTAATAATTGTTCACGTTATTTGTTGTAAATAATTTACAACAAAGGAAAGAAAGCTGAAATTATAATAAATTTAAGATTATCTATACGTCATTTCTATTTTATATTGTGGAACGATAAATTTCCATTTTAGAAAGTGTAAAAGATTAAATAACATTTTTTTTCATTTAGGTTATCGTGAATTTGTAGTTTCACGACATAATAATATTTATTTAGATGAAAATTGTGATAGATATTACAGTTTCTCTTATTATCTATTGAAAATAATCTTAATTCATCGTTCGAGTTGTCAGTAATATTTCTTTATTTATCATATGAATTGTTGATAATATGTTTAAATTATCTTATGAATTATAGATAATATATTTGAATTATCTTACGAGTTGTCGATAATTTATTTGAACTGACTTTAATTTGTTTTAAAATTTCCATAAGTTTTCTCTATCATTATTCGAAAGTTTTGGAATACATAAACATTCTTATTTATTTAAAATTGAGATACGAGCCCTTTGTAATTAAAAATGAAGCAGTATTCATCTGGCGCAAAAGATATTAGAAAAATTAGTAGTTTATATATATTCTAGAACTATGAGATGTATAGGTTATCTAAGCTCATGTTCCAGAAGATTTTTTTGGGAATAAATGTTGGGATAGATTTAAGACTCAAAGAATCACTGATTGCTAGTGTATTGATATTAAATGTGTGATAAATTTTTTTTAAACTAAACTTAAAAAAGAATGTAGAAAAACAACACTATGAGAAATAAAACGGACGTCATTTAAGAGAAATATTAAGGAAGAATGTTGTGTAAAATTGACATATTGGCAAACAGTTTATAACTTTGTGATTTAAGCGAGTATTTAATTTACGCATTAATATATAATATCATAATAAAAAAATAGCCCAAGAATTCCCAAAATCTTAGAGAAATATGAAATTTTTACCACTTATGTAAATATTTGAAATAAAGTATTTATAAAACATTTTTAATCATTAATTTTAAATAAATGATTAGTATTATATAATAAAATATCAATACGTAATATTATATGTGATCAGTGTTAAACAGATTAATATAAAAACAATGTTTAGTAATTTAAATAGATCGTTAATATTTATAATAAATCTAGACGATTAATTATTTATACTGATCACTTATATTTTATACTGATATTTTATAATTAGTATATATATACTGATTATAAAATATGTCAGTATTTATATGACAAAAATATATAAGTAACGCTGTAGTATATTCTCATAATGTGAATATAAAACAATGAAATAATTTTTAATCGAATCGATAATATGTATCGAGCCTTAATTCTTTTTCATACGATAAACTTAAAAAATGTTTATCGGACTATATTTAATATTGTAAAATCGGTTACGTCTTAATGTATCAAGATTATTGATCTTCGAATTCGTCAAAATATATGACTGGCTTGCTTGATCCATAAATAATATATTTTTATCGCATGGACTATAAATTTCATTGCCGTATGAATCTGTTAATCAGTTGTTAATATGTTGATTATTTCATGAACGACGCATAGTAGAAATTGTTTTAGTAAATATAATTTTAATGATTGTTTAGTATATAAATATGCAAAAAAAAAGGGAACAAATAAGTATCTGACTTACATAATCGAGGAAGATCATCAATGAAAAAAAAAAACGTTTACATAAATTATAGTTTACTAAGAGCTAATGCAAATTTTGTTTTGCAATATCAACAAATAACTTGTATATGTACTTATATCACATTTTGCTTTTAATTTTCCCTTCCTCCTGAAAGAAATTAATGTTCTACTATTCTATATTTTATATTCAGTTATTTTATATAAGAGAAAAGAATTAACTTTTTATTGCTTCTGTGAATCATATATTTGCGTGCACTTCAGATCTAACAAGAAATAATTTCCTGAGACATGTGTTGATCGCACGAGCAAAGTTCATATATTTCATATTCAATAGTTTTAATATTTTTAATGTTTTAAAATCCTTCTTGTAATTATGCCTATCCCATTGAGGGAAAAAAAATAATAAATAAAAAATAAAACATTAAAAATATTTAATCTGTATTATTATTAACATTCTATAGATTCACCTAGTTTACAATCCGGATTGGTTTGCAAATTTATTTGAGTATTCTACATACGATTTTTCAATTAAAAAAATGTGAAAAAATTATAATAAATTTACTTAAATACATATAAATTTTGTACATATTAACAAATTTTCAAAATTTATCGTAAAATATAGCTAGGGTACAATGAATCACATAATAATGAATATTTATTTTTTTCCAACTAAAGATTTAAATATTACCGTTGAAATGATTGATTTTTTTCATAAAACATAGACAATCGTAATCCGTGCAATTACTAACCGTTTAGGGGAGGAGTTAAAAATTGCATATCTAATTGTATTCCATAAAGTTATACGACTAAATACATATAAGATCGATTTTACTTTTGTTTCATCAAGTTTATTATATCTGATACTTTATGGAAAAAAAGTAAATTATATTAATTCTTTATAAATAATTATAATAAAATTAATGAATTTTACCTTAATATTGCAGATTCACCATTTCCAATTATTGAATATAGTCGCGAATCAAGAATCTTCTGATCATATTGTGAGTACTCAAAAGAAAAATAATAAATAGTACGATACTGATAGAGTATGAAGTAACAAGGGTTACTTCATAAGTAATCTTTAAACCATAAGTAACTAAGTAAGAATATAAAATATATTAAAGTTACGCTTCATACTCTTTATCCATCTTTTTGTATTTTCTAATTCTTAATAAGGCAAATTTTTATAATATTGTAATGTAATTTCTTTAAAAAATATTCTATATCATATAGAACAATACAAGTAATAATTATAATAACATTTATTGTTGTTATTGAAATCATGATCAATTTTATTTGAAAAAAAAAAAACTTATATTTTATTTCATAATAAACAGATATTTTATGATTATAATAATAATTAAGAGATTTACGTATGTTATGTTGGCACAGTACAACAAGTTCTATAGAGAATTATTTTGTATTTTAACAGGAAATGAATAAAAAAAGTTATCAATTAAAATTATAAAAATATGTGGTGTATTCAAATTTTAATATCTAATAATAATAATAACAACATAACAATAATAATAACGACATAACAATAATAATAACAAGACTGTTATTATTACATAACAAATACATGTGTATATTGATACTTTACATAAATTAAATTTTTCTATTGATAAAATTATATTTATTATTTTTGTCTTATTTTAACCTAAGACCTTTAAGTTTTATTGCGAATATTTGATTTAACTGTTTAATTAATTAAAATATTAAACTTTAATCATATCCCATTACTCTTTTTATAAAGGTCAAACAGAAATGAAACACACTAAATAATTAACGGATAATCATTTTATTATATATATAATAGAATTTAATTTATATGTATATATATATAATAGAATTTTTTATCTTGTTTGAGTTATATTAATTATAGAATTATTGTATTCATATTCATAGACTATCATATATGAGTAAAGCTGTCATACCATTCAATTATATGAAGTTTGAATTTCATTTTATTAATTAGAAGGATTTTTAAAATGAATATTGCAATATCAATAATTATTTTTATTATAAATATAAAAAATAAATAGTATTTATCTGAAATATCTTGTTTTTAATATATACTTGTTATAATTAAATCCAGAAAATTTTGTCTCTAAGTATTGCGAGCCTCATTGACACACGAAAAATTTATTTGGAATAAATATTTGTTATTTCTTAGAAAATCAAAACAATTTAAATTAATTTTTTATTTGTTTATTCTTCTTTTCTAATCAAATATCTTTGTTTTCTTTCGAATTCTTATCAAAATTAAATTGGTATTATGTTAAATACATAGAAAAGACATAATAATAATAATTTTTTTACTTAACTTCATTGAATATAACCAAATTTTAATATAATTCTTTTTTTCATAGTAAATTATCTTTGTAATTATACTTTTATAACTTAAATAAATTCAAAATAAAATGGGACAATGAAACAATAGTACTTTTTTCCTTAACTTATTAGAATATAACAAAAATGTAACTTTTTTTTTTTTTAAGCAACGACCAATTGTTTTTCCATCGTTTCTAATTAAATATATAATTATGTTATAATTAATATTTTTTTGTTTACTTAGGTTGGAAATACATTTAATATTATTAGCACTCCTATCAGTCCAAAACTATTTTTTAGTTTTGTTATTATAACACAAAGAAATTTTCTGATCAAATAATTAATACATTCGAACTACTCATTACCAATTCATTTATATGTATTTTATGTATATAATATATATTATAAAAAAAATATATATATATATCGTTCTGAAACATACATTCTTGTTATGAATTTGTAACATCAGAAATTTTAATTTATACAGTAATCAGATCTATCTTAATCTTTTTACATACAAATTGATTTTATTTTTAACGGAAATAAAAGAAATTGTTTTATATTTTTACAAACATAATTATCAATAAAAATCATGGGAGAGCGAAGAAAAACAAAATAATTACACTATCTCTATTTATTTGTTATCTCTTATATATCATTTTTTTTTAACCTTCAATTTTTTCTCTTACTATATATTTCTTTTCTACCTCTTCTAGTGATGGTAGAAAGCATGAGTTTCTTTATCTTACGAAATCTAATATGATGGAGCTAATTTATTGTCATCTGTTAAGTTTTTCTAAAACATATACTAACACTTTGCCGTCCACACGTCTTGTAAAAATTTATTCGCTTGGCGCCGGCAGCGCTAATTCGGATTATTTGGCTTGTAGCCGGCCGTTCTTTTCATTATCGGGAGATTATAAATTGTTAAGTTTTACTAATCTCATCGTTAGTTCTCGTAAGTTCTCAACCCTGTTCCCCTAATTTCATGAAATTTCGAAGATAAAATAAATACAAAATTTGTTTGTTTTATATATTTGTTCATTTGCATTTTATTTGGTACTTAGTATTTCTCTTTCGTATGGTATGCAGCAAAACAGTCTCCAAGATGTAACGCAACTCCACAAGACTTGCACATTAAGTTTGTTATTCTTCTTTTTTTATTTCTGGAACATACGTGGCAGTTTCTTCGTTTTCGTTTATTCGTTTCGCAAATAAGTACTAGTTGGTGTTGCTTTATGTGACCGGAAAGTCTGTCAATCGGATCATAATGAGACGTACGCGATGTAATGGTAACCTCCAAGTTTTGCTCAGAAACAGGTACATGGTATTTTATCCACGAATCAGACACTTTCAATAAAAAGTCGTGAAATCGGAGACTTTTGTGTTCTGTATTGAAATATTGATATGTATGAAATGCATTAAATAATGCGCAATTAAAGAGGTACATGCAAACCTTTTTTGACCATTTTATAGTTTTTCTGTATATAGGGTAATAACTCAAATATTGGTCTGCCCGATCCACTCTTTTCATGTATTTGTTGTAGTCTAAAACACTTTCAGGTTTTTTTATTGTGTAATTGATTTTTCTACATTTTGTTTGAGTGTTAGTCAAAGTGGCATTATGTATTGTAGAGATCATTCGTATCGTTTTAGTTTTCGAAGCTCTCCATACCAGTGCGAGTACTTCACCTTTCCGTTGATGACAAGCTTCAAATACATTGATATTTACGCGCTTTAATTTTTCCGGAAATCCTCTATTTTGTCTTATCGTTCCACAAACTCGGATTTTCTTTTCAAGTAAATTCCCTGCAAGTTCTACACTGTTATAATAATTATCCATGTAGAGGTGATGCCACTTTCCATAAGAAGGTGCTAATAGTTCCATCACTGTTTTAGCTAAAGGCTGTTCAACGCCGGAGTATATCTTGAATGAAGAAATGTATCCCGTAATCGAATCACACAGCATCCGAATAAGTATGCCATATTTCGTAATTTTCGACGGATTGTAAACTTTAAAATTTAACCGTCCACGCCACGGTATTATTCCTTCATCAATTGAGATGTTTTGACTTAGATTAAAATTTTCTTTAAACTTTTTGGAAAAATAATCAATTACGAATTGCACTTTGAAAAGCCGATCGGCATTATCCGGTTTATTGTTGTTGTCGAAAAAATGTAAAAATGATAATATTTGTCTGAATCGGTTGCGGGACATCGTTTTGCGAAATATCGGTGTGTCTATCAACGGATTCGTTGACCAATAATCATCGATCCTTGCTTTTTTTATAATACCCATAAGTATAGCAAGCCCAAACCATTTTCTAAGTTCGGTTGCCGTAATGTCCACAAATTTGGCATTTTTTTTATTCAGTTTCCTTCTATTGTAATTTTGACTGTAGTACTTGTTAGTTTCATTGCTAATATATTCAAATAGATCGTTTCCAATATATAATTCTACGATATCCTCGACGCTTTGTGTATCTTTGGGAAATATGTTTGGACCCGGAGATCCTTCAAATTTATTATTGGTCCTCGGTAAATCAAAGTCTGACCACTGAGGACTGTCTTCTTCGTCTGATTCATCCGAATCAGTTGGCAACTGTAGTGTTCGCCGAATTCTTCTTGTAGGTATTTCTCTATCTTCTGACGATTCTGCTTCACTTTCATTTTTTTGATATCCATTGTCTTCTTCCCAATCGGCCAAGTCGTCCGGAACGTCAGACAAGACGTCCGCGCATTCATCGTAAATAATCGTATCGTCTCTTTCGTCTGTCATGATGAAAGGACACAAGTATTTATAAAAACAAAAAACTTGTTCACGTATGTAACTTATTGTTACCTAAACAAAACCTAAACAACTAATAGAATGCAAAAGATACTAAAGTGCTGTCGCCGGCCACTGAGCTATACTATACACACACCACTGTGATGTCGCCGGCCGTTGGCCGCTATTTTGCGCACGACACCACTGTGTTGTCGCCAGCCGTTGGCCGCTATTTTGCGCACGACACCACTATGATGTCGCCGGCTGTTGGCTGCTATTTTGCGCACAACACCACTGTGGTGTCGCCGGCCGTTGGCCGCTATTTTGCGCACAACACCACTGTGGTGTCGCCGGCCGTTGGCCGTTATTTTGCGCACAACACCACTGTGGTATCGCCGGCCGTTGGCCGTTATTTTGCGCACGACACCACTGTGGTACCGCCGGACGGCATAGTGTTAAAACGAGAAATACATCATACACAAATTCGTAAATCGTCCAACTGATCTAACCTCAATTCATCTGTTTCGTAGCAGAGCATCAGGAAGAATAAACATACAGTCACCAGAGGGTACACCAATGCAGATTGACCAATCACACAACGCCGACCAATGAGTGCGCTCAGCGAATATCGATGACGTAGGCCAATCATCGAAGCATCTTCACCGGCCATCTTTACAATACCGCCTTGAATCTTCTATCGATGATTAATTTTTATACTTTTTTATTTAATTCATTTTTATACATGTTTTTAATTCTTTTTATTTATTTACTTTTTAATTATTTGTAATTTATATGATATAATTATTTTCATGGATAATGATATGAACAACAAGAGTTAAATATTCTACTTAAAAATAATTGTTAAAATTTATCACAAATTACATTTTATGGCAGTTGGTTACTTGGAACGTTTATTTTTCTCCACATTTTACCAATTTTATTAATCTTTATGTTTGAAAAGAATATTTTATTTTTAATATAAATAATTGATCTTGTTTCTAAGAATGTGATACAATTTAATGAAAACTTGTCTTAGTTCTGTTTATTTTTTGACAAAGTATAAAGAAGCTTCCTAATATCTCTCAGAAAATAAAGAATTTTTAATTCAATCATTTGTTATATAGATATTACTTTTTTTTTTAGATCTTAACATAATCTCAGTTTGTCTACTTTCAATTGGTTCAATTTGTATTGGCTTATTTGTTTTAATAATTAATCTTCTCATAATTATTGCAGATTATTGACTTTATTTCAAACATAGCAAGTTTATAATCTAGAGAATTGAAATCAATTATAAATGTATGTATAACTTCTTGGAATGTATTCGCTCGTGTATAATATTTAATTCTACTTCTGAATGTTAAATAATTGTAAGGTATAATGATCTATATCATCAGGTAGGAACCTCTTTGAATTAAATTTAAGTAATTTAATTCAATATTTTTTCATTACAATGAAATTTATAAAACAGAAAAATGGTATTAAATTTATTTTTGGTATTATCAGATTATCTTTTGTTTAATAATTCATAAAAAAGTATTAAATTTAAATAAATACTATTTTTACTTATAAAAATTTATAAATTTTATATGCAGAGATATTTTGCATATTTTTCGTTACTTTTTGTATATTGGGTTATTGGAATTGCAGGAAAGAGACGCATATGATGCTATAAAAAGATGAAACAGGAAAATTACTTAAGCCACTTAACACTTTATCAACCGCTAGCCTATTAATCGGCTTTTCGATGGCCAACGCTTATCGACCGATAGCCTATTAATCGGCTTTTAGTTATCGACGGGTTTCGTCCAGTGGGATTTACTGTTTTGTTAGTAGCTGTATATTAACCTTTCCATATTTTTACGAATTATAATATTTTTATTTTTTACCATTTACAATGGATAAAGATCGTCCAGATGAAGAGTTTTGCTTAGATACTTTGTCAGACCATAGCTGTTATTCAGAAAGTAACAGTGATAGTGATAGCAGTGATTCTTCTATAAACATACAAATGCTGCGCAAATTATTGTCACTGCAATCTAGCGATTCAGAAAGTGATAATGATGACATCACTGAAGTAAATATCGACACATGGTCAACAAATGACAAATCAATTATTTTGGAACCTTTCGAAGGTAGCCCAGGTATAAAAATTCCACCAAAATATGAAGAAAGTGTAATGGACATTGTAAAGTTATTTATTGGAGATGACTTTTTGGAATATTTGGTTAAAGAATCGAATAGATATCACTATCAAATAATCAATAAATATAAAAATATCTCAAGGACGAAGAAATGGATGGATATTACGTTGTCAGAAATGAAAAAATTTTTAGGTCTAATTGTTCTAATGGGACAAGTAAAAAAAGACAGACTTCACGATTATTGGTCAACTGATCCAAGCATCGAAACTCCATTTTTTTCGAAAGTAATGAGCAGAACCAGATTTATGCAGATACTGCAGAGCTGGCACTTTTGTAACAATGAAGATATACCCACAAATTCAAACAGACTTATAAAAGTTCAGCCAGTTATAAATTATTTAAAGAATAGATTTATTGATGTATATAAACCTTGTCAACAATTATCATTAAATGAATATATTATTCCGTGGCGGGGAAGACTGTCATTCAGAATCAACAATTCCGCGAAAATTGTAAAGTACGGTATACTTGTGAGAGCAGTCTGTGAAGCTCACACGGGATACGTTTGTAATTTTGAAGTGTATGCTTGCCAAGAAATGAAATTGGAAAACACTATTCTAGAAGTTATTGATCCTTATAAAAATATTTGGCATCACATTTATCAGGACAATTATTACAACAGTGTCGATATGGCTGAAGTTCTCTTACAAAATAAAGTACGGGTATGTGGAATTATTCGGAAAAATAGTGGTCTTCCTCAATGTCTCCAAAAAATAACCTTTTCAAATGGTCAAGCTACATTTCGTAGAAAACACGATATTCTGTTACAAATATGGAATAACGGTAAACGAAAAGTAAACATGATATCGACGATACATTCGGCGCGAATAATGGAATCCGAAAGTGTAAATAGAAGATCAGTTCAACAGCCTGAGTCGATAATTGATTACAACAAGTATATGAAGGGGGTAGATCGCGCAGATAAATATCTGTCTTACTACTCTATTTTTAGAAAAACGAAGAAGTGGACCAAACGAGTAGTACTGTTTTTAATCAATTGTGCGCTTTTTAATGCATTTAAAACGTACACAATATTGAACGGAAAGAAGTTGACATATAAGAAATTCTTACACAAGGCGGCAATTGCGTGGATATCCGATTTATCACCAATAGATTCTGAAAGTGACGAAACAGCAGATTCAACTAACAAATCAAATATTTCAGAGCCTACGAGAAGAGCACCAAGATCAGATCCTCCAGAAAGATTATCATGCATAAAGAAGCATAAACTTATAAGAATAGTGACAAGTGGTAAAAGCAAAATACCTCAAAAACAATGTAGAGTATGTGCATCGAAAAAGATAAGAAGTAGAACATGTTTCGTATGTAAATTTTGTAATATTCCATTACATAAGGGTGACTGTTACGAGCGATATCACACTCTAAAAAATTATTAAAAATTGAATTACTATTACCTTGAATATATTCTATGTATATTAGTTTATAAGGGTTTTTATTATATAAAATAAATGCAAAATAAAGTATAAATATCAATAAAATTACATTCCTTTGAAACAAAAGCAATAAGCACAACACAATGAATAGCGAAAATTTAGCCAGTACTGAGAGCAAATGCGAACGTGACTAAGCCGATTTTTACTTGAGTGGCAGCCTCAACCACAACCAGTCGATAAAGTGTTAAGAGTGAACTAAGCAAACTTATATAGCCATGTTTATACAGAATTGTCATTTTTTCAAGATAAACTTAAAAAAAAATCTTTACAATATAATTAAACAGATACATATATAAACAAGAGGTAATCAATTGTAAGTGATATTCTTTAACCACCACCTATAACCACCTACTGATTAGATTTCTTCCTTTATATATAATGATATGTTATTCTAGTGTTTACCTAACATCTTCAGTCCTGTTTATGGTTTTTCTTAGCTCCGATCGCTAAAAATATCTGTGAGTTTCTCCTTTTTTTATTTGAATACTATCTCTTTATCAGTTACGTGCTCGATATCGATATCACAGCTCTACTCTATGGCTTCATTGCACATTAGTTTCCTCATTATCCTGACATAGGACATGTTGATCCCCACTTTCAGTAAGATTATTTCATTGTAGGGAATCCATTTGCTTAATGCATCGACGATGAAGCTTTTCAGTTTTATCTTGAAAGCTTGCTGCTGGAAATAGTTACCATTTCATATTCTTTTTTCTTCAATTAACGGGCTGTCTCTAATGCGGCGTAGCAGTTCTCAATTGGGGATGTAATGTCGACCTTCTTTAATTTCTCGCTGAATGAAAACGAGATCATATTATCTTTTGCAAATCCTAATGACGTTTAATTAATTTTTACCGTTGTTTTTATTGTTTGTTTAAAAGTATTAAAGGCCTTTATTAATCAATTTAGGACGGCATTATACTGTTTTATGACAGCGACTAGATTATTAGATTTGCAATGGTGAGATCACGTGTGACAGTATCTCATTGACCGCATTACATTTCCGGCATTTCTTGTTATTATTTTCAAGCGTCAAGTCTCATTCAGCAGTAGATAGTCAAGATAGGTGCGATGAATGAAACACTGGTCTGCGAATCAGCAAAGTTCCCATTTCGAACAAAGTGATTTAGTATAGTTGCTGCTAACGTGTCCTCGTATATCTTTCTCTGGTTCGATTTAGCAAATAGTTGATTATGATAATATCCGCGGATCGTGTTTCGGAGAGAAGCCTGAATTGGGGGGTTTGTTGTTGAGGCTTTGGTGACGTTGACTAGTGGACATTCATCCTACAAGATAATTTTTTAGTCACATTACTTAGGCGGGTCTATTTGTTAATGATTTCTGTGGACTCGTTCGAAAGTTCCACCTTCATGCTACCTTGCAACATCTATTACACTTATATTATAATTTAACTTTCATATTATAATTACACTTTTGAGGAGTATGATAATCAAAAGTGGGCTTAGACTGCTGGATAACCGTGAGAGCTATGAGATAATCTGTCAGGACATTGATTGATAGCATATTTATTCCTCTCATTTAGTGATTGAGACATATTTTCACTTTTGCCGAAGATTGAGCCATGTTTTATCGGCTGCTTTGATCTTCTTGTTCAATACCATTAATGACTTCTTTCGGACTACTCCATTCTTCAGGTGAAATGAGATGCATGATAGAATAAATGTACAAATCGCATCACATTTTTGCCCACATGGTATAAATAATCGACTTGGTTTATATTGTTGTTCATTATATCTAATGCTTTTATCGCCGATTACGTTACATGGAACTCAACAGATGCTCTGAAACGGCTATATGGCTAATAGCTGCTCTATTAGTAACTTCGATGATCTTTAAATATTAAAGGTTGTTAGAAGAGCTACATAGTTGCGTTTATTAATGTGAAGTAAATTTCCGTATATCGAATAAAAGACCTACTTTGTGTTGAATACAAGTTGGCTACTTCTTCCGTGCGGTCGAAGAACCACTGAAACCTTTCATTCACGTGGTCTGTCACGTACCTGTAACGCATTTGGGTAGGTTATAGATCACAGTACGGGCTTCATGGATAGGTTAAATATAAATTCTAAGGTAGTCTTACGTTATTCATTATTATTATATTAATTTTAATGATCTGTCTGATTCTACTATTGCTTCTTACCGGTATAAAAGCGTTGTATTGTGACAATTCCCGAGTCATTTAGTCCTGTCCAGTTTAACATATTTTCAGTTCAAAATATTGTCTGATGTGATATTGACTCAAAGGCATTGGACAAATCCAGTAATGTTATCGCGCATTTTTTCCTCTCCTGACGTATATTTGCGATCACCAACTGGAGCATAATGTTGTGTTCAATGCATCCATCGTCAAACCATTTTCTGATCCAATTTGCTTGAAGACTCATTTATTCATTAATCACTATCCATGATCGATATTCAAATATCGATTATATTCGATTCTTTCGAAATTGTTTTTATACATAGTTTCTTTATCACAATAAATATCATAAGAGAACGAAGAAGGAAAAAACAGATACACCATATCTATTTATCTCTATTATTTTATTATATTTTTTTCTCACCTTCAACTTCTCTTTTTCTTGTATGATGCCATTTCTCTTCCATCTTTGCTAATAATTGTAGTAGCAATAAGTAGCATGTGTTTCCTTATCTCACGGAATTTAACATGGCGGAGTTAATTTATTATTACCTATCAAGTTTTTCGAGAACACCTGCTAAAACAAGAAGGAAAGGTATATACATTATATACAAATTCGCATGTCATCGAATTGATCTAACGTTTTTCTCAATCTATTCTTTCTTGAAAAGGAACATTAATGGTGTCAGGAAAAGTAGATATGACCAAATGGTGCACAATGATTTGCCGACCAATCATACAATGATTTGTCGACCAATCACACAACGATTTGCCGACCAATGAGTGTGCCCAGTAGAGCCTATCGACACAAACTAATCAATCACGTGTCGGTAAAGCGTTTTTACTGGCCATCTTTACAATATCGCCTTTTTTTAAATCTTCTATTGATCAATATTTATACTTTTTTATTTAATTACTTTATTATTATTTATATATTTATTATAATTTATTATTTATTATAATTTATTATTATTATTTATATTATTTATTATATTTATTATACTTTTTCATTTTTATGTACATTTCTAGTTCTTTTTATTCACTTATTTTTATTTTCTTAGTTACAAGACAAAGTCTACTGTATGAAATTAAAACTAGAGTCGAAATCTGTATTTCTATTTTTTATCATAATCATATATGTATGTTATCTATTTTTGTTCTTTTTTCTCTCATCTACACTGATTACACGATATGAAGAAATAATTATATTTTATAACGCGAATTAGCTGACAAATTAAGATCGATCAAGAGATTTCAATGGAAAATATAAGTTTGATGATCAAAAAATCTATTTTCTTCATACTTTTTATTAATGTTTAAAATTTGGATTTCATTATATATAATAATTCTCAATTTCTCCAATTTCCTACTTTGATAATTTAGAAAAGTTCTTGAAACTTTGTTCCCAAAATCGTTGGTCTGGAATTTCTTGGAAAAATTCTATTATAATGTGCGATTGTCATTATTATTTTATATTTTAAGTTCTAACAATTACATGATTAAAATTAGGTAGTAAATGATTAAAAAATTGCGTAGAAAAATTACAATTGCCTAAATTATAATTGTGTATTAACTGCATAAATTTTTGCAATTTTTCTAAATTGTTTTGGTTTTTCGAAAAATATGTAATTCTTATACAGTAAAACCTGGTTTTGTGCGGTCCTTTTTTATGCGATTTTATTTTTGTGCGATTGGTTTTGTGCGATTTTTATTTTTTGCTAATTGTAGATAATGCACCCGGTCATCCCTGTATAGTACATCCTAATATACAAATAGTGTTTTTATCACCAAATACGACTAGCCTTGTACAACCACTGGATCAAGGCATAATCACAAATTTTAAGAAACATTATATCAAATTAACTTTCAGCTACATTTTAAAAAAACTAAAGAACGATAAATTAAGCCTGACTGAAATTTGGAGAAAATTCTCAATTTTAGACTGCATAAACCATATTATTGCAGCAATTAGACAAATAAAACAACAGACATTAAATTCGTGCTGGAAAGCGATCTGGCCTGAATGTGTAATTAATCGAAACGTTACCGAAAACGCATCAACGTTATTATCTGAAATTAGTGCGTTCGCACATAACATCGGCGGAGAAGGCTTTGATACTTTCGGTGAAAATGATCTGGACGAGATGATTGAGGACCAAACTGTCAATGATAGAGACATTATCAATAGTTTGATAGATTATGAAAATGGACAAGAAGGACCGGAATCTATTACAGCAAATAAAATATATGCAAGGATCCAGATTTCTAAAAAATTGGAAACGCATTTTCTTAAAATAGATACCAATGCGGAAAGACGCTTAATTCCAAAAAGAGCTGAGATCATGCATGTTTCGCTATCGTGATGTTTATAAGCAATTGACTAGTCGACCGTCGTCACAAAAACTGATCACTGATTTTATGGTACCAAAAAATAAATCAATTGAAATCCTATATTCAAGCGACGATAACGATTTTGAACTAATTCATCACAAGAAGATGCGCGTTTTGGATTACGACGAGTAGCACCAAACTATTTAATGTATAATTTGAAAACTTTTCCATGTATGTACAATGAAGAATTAAATATTTTTACAATTTCTTTAGGTCTAATTTAATTATTTAATTTAATTGAAAGCATTCTCTCATCTATTTCATAAATTATTGATGTATTTTCTAAAAGTCCAACTTTTTATGCGGTCCCTGTCCACCGCATAAAAAAAATTTTGGGAGTATATCGTACAAAGTTGTTTATTATATGTAAGAATTTATAAGATTTCCGAATATTTTTTTGTACGATTTCTTTTATGCGATCCTTATCCACTGCACAAAAACAGGTTTTACTGTAATTTTCTTTATAATAAAATAAATATTAGAGATTTATGTTTTTATATGATTTAGGATGGGCTGAATCCGGTGATACTGCAATACCGGCTCAACCCTCGGCAGAGGCAGAGCAAGCTCCGACCTTCCGCCAAATTTCAAAAATCTAGCTAATATTCTGGCTGCTCCATGAGCAGCGTATCAGATATTAAGCTGATAAGAACAGATACTACACTTTGATCTTAGCCATAGGCCGAGAAGCGATAAAGACAAATGGTTAGAATCGTTCAAATAAGCATTTCTATATCGAAAAATGGATTCGAGTATAGAACGACACGTTGTGGTCGTCGCTTGAATTATTTGTTTCTTCAAAAAACGCTCGCATGCCGATGGTAGTACGATCGATCAATAATACAATTGACAATACGATTGCTAAAACGATGAGAATAATAATTAATAGTAATTAATTAGAGAATAATAATTAATAGAGAATATTAATTAAATTAGATATTTAAATAGAATGTATTTATTCGATAACCTGTTACGATACTTTTACTATCATGTTTTACAATGAAAAGATTAAAGAAAATTTTAATATGTATATATATATAAATTACTTCATTCATATATCTGTTTTACAATTTTTTACAATTTTATTACAACTCGTAGATTTTTTATTTAAAAAATATAATATACAAGATAATTGTAAACATGTTCATTGTCTCATTGTTAATATATTCGTATTCTTTTACAATAAGTTTATTGAAAGTCATATAAAATACAATTAAATTTGAAGGTTTTGTTGTTAATAAATTTTATTCTATTAACATCAATTTTAAGTAACATCAATTTTTCTTTATGTTAACTTAATCACAAAAGCTCTTGCTCGTAGTTCATTCAAATTAGAACATTTACATTTTTGTTTACGATCACGCTTTTAGAAAAACTTAATATAAAATTATATAATTACTAATATAAGGAATACATAAAATTTTCAATTTAATAGACTAGTGAACCAATTTCTATCAAGTTAATGGTCATATCATGTTGTTACACCAGTTCTCATCCGAATACCATAGGTATAAAATAAATTTTTTAGAAATTTTGTCTACACTCAAACACAACTATTATTATATATTAATATAAACCAGTACAACATTCACTGAATATTGAGCGAAAATCAAAGACTGAATGGCATGTAAAAAAAAGAAAATAAATATTTTTTCATATAAGGCCAAAAAATTAGATCAATTAGGCAGGAATTACATAAAAATACAAAACTGTTATTTTAGTATAATTATTTGTAGAACTTGTTTACACAGATTTTTGTATTTTAATATGTTGACAAATAAAGGATATTTATTTATAAAAAAAAAAAAAAAATAAGTTCTCGTTCAGTAACTGAAGTTAAGTAATGTAGGGCACGGTTAGTACCTGGAGGAATCGTTTAGAAACATTATGTACCGTTAGAATTTTTTTTGTCTTTTGTAATTCTTATCTGTAACTATTGTTTTTGTTCTTATAGATTTCAATTCTTTTTTTTTTTGTTTTTTTATAAAAATGGTTTTTTTCCCTAGCTATTATAATTATCGAATTACATGTTATAAAACATTATAAAGTTTACTTTTCTTTATTTTTATTTGTAAATCTTACTAGCTAAAGAACACTCTTAGATCAACTTAATTGCTGAATGATAATATCTTCGTTAGAACTGATATATTTGAAGATTTTACTCTGACATTAAACTATTGGCTTATTAATGTATCATAGTGACAAAAGAAGAAGGAACAAAAGAGTGACAAAGATATGACAACGGAAAAAAAAAAGAAAAATGAAATTTAGATAAACATAGCAAATGAATAAATAAGCATTAAATAAATAATACATAATAAATAAATATATAAGCAATAGGTGAATAAATATATTATTAGAATAGATAGGGAAATAAATAAATAAATATGTACACATTAATGGATGAATAAACACATTATTTGCTACTTTTTCACATTTAGCAACTTTTCAGCATCGTCATTTATGGTTTATTCCGATTAGTCGACAATTTTCATCCAATAGGAGATCTTTGTGTAATGATTACCGCTCTCTCTTCTGATTACCGCTTCAATAGAGCGACCGTTAGCCCGTCACCATGAAGGACATTAGAAATAAGTAATTTACTGTCTATTATTGAATTAGAAATGGTATTTATATTTCCTTCACACACATATATATATATATATATATACAGGATGTCCCGTTTATCTTGAAAAATTGGAATATCTCGTGACGGATTGGATTTATCAAACAATTTTTTTTACGAATTTATTTCGTATGGTGAGACACATTGTATGGTGACATTTTTTGCAAGACCAATGATAGAGAAATTTTCAAAGGCAAATTCATTTTTTTTTGTAATGAAACTGTATATTTCTGCTTTATTAGTAAGTTGTAATTCGATAATATTTGTTCAGATGAATTCAACGACTAGCCATATGAGGTAATTTATTATTATAAAATTTTATAATTGAAATTATAAATTTGTAAGTTCTTAAGCAATATATAAATTTATATCGCTGGTTACCGGCTGTATTTAATTTTTATATTTAAAAACTAAATATTTAATATTATATAGATATATTTATTTTAAATAAAAGATATTACATTGAACAATATTTTGTTTATAATGTACACTAAAAAAATTTTTTATGGAATAATGTATTAAGAAGTGCATATTAAATAAATAAATATTTTTATTTATCGTATATCTTTTAAGCTGCTTAAACATATCTTTATAGAGGTTATTAATGTATTGCACATATTTATTTATTTCAGTGTACAATATATATATATATATATAATATTGATATAGATAGGTTTTTACGAGACAATGGAAGAAAATTTTTCATCCTGATAATTTCTTATTGTTCAGCGATGAACTTAGAAATTACATAGGTAATTAAATATTTTAATAAGTCATTTTGAAATTGCCATTAAAAGTTATAGTTATCCACAACAAAATACGTTTATAATTGATTTTATTCTTTTAAGTTACAAATTTGTTATGTTAGAAATGAAGGGAATACTTGTTAGTATGTTAAGAAGTTTTATTATTAAAATAGATCGGTCAGTAACAATTGAAGAAATTTATATAAAATTTTTGAAATAGAAAGTAACAGTAAAAATATTTTTAATTCGAAATTTAAATATTTTTTTACTCGACATTAAAATTTCAAACCGCAATTTATCAAAATTATCCGCTCAATAATCATGAAAATCTATACGAATTTACATTTTGAGTTCCAACTCAAATTACATATTTATATAAAATTTCTCTTTTTCGTAGATTGTAAGAATTCAAGTGGCAAGTTAAATGTTAAATATAATCGAGACCTGTCTAGAGATTATCTATTTAATAAAAATAATAATTGCTTCGATTTTATTTTACTGAACAAGAGAAAGATGTGGATAATGTTGAATTTATATTTATAAATTCAATATGTAATGAATTGGTAATTGTTATTAAATAAATATTTTAAATATTTTATGTATATCATTGTACTACATATGATACAATTTTAAATTACTTAACAATAAATTCACATTTGATTTGATTTTTATTATAAATGCGTAAGAAAATAATTTCGTAAAAAAATTTGATTTATAAAAAGGTGAATTTGATTTGCAAAAAGTTGGATTTGTAGTGTAAAATCTCTATTGGTAGAAGAGATCGAAGGAGTTGAGGGGAGAAGCAATAAGAAATAATTTCAATGAGAGTTGTATTGATAATTAGTCCCGTAGTACAAAATAATATATTATAAACAAATAAAAATATATTTTGGATAATAATTACAATGTTCAGTATACAGGAAAAATGAAATGAAAATTGATTGAGCTTTTTGAGATAGAACTTGAGTGGGACAGAACTTTTACAATTTTTTTTAGAATTATATTTTTTTATTCATTATTTAATAAATTCGATAATAAAAGTGATACTTTTAAGACTGAAAATGAATTAGACTTTATGATTGTAATTGACTATAACCAAAATTGATCAATAATTAAAAAATTAGATTTTAGAATAGACCGAGTTAATCAACTATTTATAATGGACTGATTGGTAAGAACAAAATATTGAGATTTTCGTTGACTCCTTATAGTCGAAATAGGATTGTTTAGTTATAAGAACATCGATTCTTTGTTTCGGTGGATTACCCAATCGTGTAGTGCAGATGGTGATGAGAATCTTCCTTGGAAGAGGCTTTCATGCCTGCCTTATCTAGATCAACTGGACTTCTATTCGAAGGAGTAGTTCAGCTCTGGTTTGAGTTGATTTGCTAATGGTAATGTTAGTAATTAATGCAAATAATTATTTATATTTGATTAATTGAAAGATCTAGCTACGCTCATCTCGTATTCGATCTCTATTGAGTCGCAATTATTGTGCAATTAATTAAAATTAATCTCTCTCGAACTAAGAAAAGAAGTGCTGTATGTGTTTATATAGGTTTCGTATGAAAAGTCTCGAATTTTCCAATATTTCAAAGTTTCTTGATTTTCAGTGACGTTTCAGTACATTCCTACTTGAACATCAGGATATTAATGACAAACTTAGTCCACGCCGATCGCATTTTTTTAGAAACTGTGCCGAAACGAAAAAAGTTAAATCGATTGTTCTTATATTTTATTACATGTTCCAGCAAAAATTGAGATAAAAAATGTTACCCAGATTTAGATGATAATTGATATAGATATTTTAATAAGTTAACTTTTAAATAATTACTTTTTTAAGTATATGCGCATTGCGCATTGTTGCAGAACTTATTTTCACAAGTATATGACATTTAACAGATCGTATTATCGACGAACTTAAGTTTTCTTTACTAATTGTTATAGCAATCTCTTTGCTTATTTTTAAGGGAGTGTTCTAGACCGTGGTTGGAGAAAGACTGGTAAAAGTGGCAGTCAATAAAACCTTCTGCGCATGTTCAGAAAAATTAGCAGTAGAAGGTATATCTCCCCTCGTCTAATTGTTGAGAATAACCATCTGTTTTTATACATGTAGACAACTTAGTCACATTCGAAAGTGTTGGATACTACAAAAGTATAAAGGAAAGAAACATTTTTCTATTGATTAAATTATTATGGTTATATTTTTACGTTACTCTTTTACATAACGGAATATTTGCTATACCTGATAGATGGCAGTTAGAATTTATAATAATATAATAGTGGGGAGTACATTGATTACTTCGTTGCTGAAAATGTAAGTTATTTCACAATGACTACGAGAGGTGTAAACTTCTTTGAACAGCACTTCCTCCTTTCTAATCGACTTGTTCAATTAGTATTAGGTTTACGTCCTTATCAAAATTGGAACGGCCAATTGATTACACTATGTATAATAACTATTTTTCTATTTCCTGGAATTTTCTATCAGGTAAGTGTTTTTCTTAAATGTATAAACGATTAATAATTTTATTATTATCGTTATTATATTTATGTAATTAAATAAATGTACGTAATTGTAAATGTATGTACTTTTATTGCAGTTGTATCAGATTTTTATATCAAACTTGACATTGCAAACGATAAAAGAGCTGCAGAAAACAATACCGTCTATTATGATGTTCATAGCTTATAGCATCTCTTGCTTTAGTTTCAAAACAGTTTGTATTATTTTCTTTTTGAATTAGCTTTGGTTTTATTCGACGAAGATACATTTAGAAATGGAAAGAGAATATATTATTTTCTAGATTAAATTAATTATCACTCATTTTAAATTGGATTACGAGGAGTTGTTCGATGAGGAGGAATTAAATATTATGAAAGAATATACGAGAGAAACAAAATTATATGCGTATAGTGTCATAGGTAAGCATGAAAAAATTTATGCGAACAGTTCTAAACACGATATCGCAATGGTACATCTCCATGTATTTTGTTACAGTTTTTTTCAATCTTTATGGTATATCAATAATATTTTCATCCATTTTTAATGTTTTTCTTTATCTTTTTGATATATTGGAAGATAATCAATTAACGTTAATCAACCCCGTAAATAACGTTTCAAACGCAAGTGCGCTTTTTTTTAGTTTGCTTATTTATCAAATAATAAGCAGTTTTATCTTCCTAATAGTAGGAAGTGTGTTTTATTCAACATATTTGGTATTTATACAACACGCGTGCTGCCAATTTAGCGTTATAATGTACGTTTTTAATTAAAAAAAGGATATTTTATAACTCAAGTCCTATCATGCATCTGAGCGTCATGTTACAAATCTATTTATTATAGTTTGAAAATACGACAACCATTTAAAAAGAATCAAAAATGTATGGAAAATACTTGGAATGATAAATCAGCTCGGGAAGAATGGGATTGGATAGTCGACATTATAAAGCGCTATAGAAAGGTGTCGGAGTTAGTACGAAATAATTTTTTCGACTCTCGCATATGCAGGTAATATAGATCTATAGATTAATATAATTCATAATTTATATTTTTTTCAAGGTATATCGACTTGATAAATAGTGTTTCAAAGATAAATTATTTAATTGCAATTTTTTTTGCGATGATCCTCATAGCCTTCGATTTCATTTTTGTAAGTAATACCATTTATCATTAATTAAAATTACGATAAAAAGTCCGATTATTCAGTTTTTTTATAATTAAAAAAGAAACATTATATACTTTATATTTTTTTTGAGGAAAAATGTAAATATTACTATTTGCTTACTACAATAACATATTGTTTGTACGCGTACAATACATTTATTGTGTTCAATGTATATTTATAAACTTGGCACCATTGAAGAATATTTATCTATCATATGACTTATTTTCAGTTGTTTCATTTATATAGGGAATCACTAAATGTAATCGAAATAATGGAAAGCAGCTTTTACACTACTGCTTCTGTATTTACTACATATATTAATTTTTACATTGGACAAAAGCTATTGAATTATAATGATGCAGCTTTTGACGAATTGTAAGATGTTACAAAGCTTCGTCACATTAAAAATTAATATACAAAATTTTATGAACTTATAAAGCAAAAATAAATTTTATTAATAAAACGAATAATAATAAAAGATTATTCTTATTTCTGAAATTATTCATCATTTATCAGAAATTAATTATTTCATATGAAAATCAAAATATCTTTTTGCAGATGTAATATTCCATTTTATATGCTTTCAATAAATACTCAAAAATTGCTGTTATTTATGATAGTCAGAAGCGGGAAACCGTGCGTGCTTTCAATTGGAGATATGTTCGTGTCGTCACATGAAGTTTTCATTGGGGTAAGTAACAATAAATTATTTATGTTTAATACATTGTGTTAATGACAAATTTGATCATTTAGTTAATGCGGAAAGCACTTTCTTTTGCTATGGTATACTATAATGTATGATTACAAGCTTTTTGTCACCGTAACCAAGCTATATATATATATATATATAATATTTAATAAGATTTAGATAAAATAAAGTGTATTCATTTGTATTAGATAATAATGAGTACGTGATGATTAAAATACGCATTATGTATATTTGATATTATTATTTGTGATTAAGAGATTTGTCTTGTATATTACTTTTTATAAACGTAATATTCTCTATAAGAACTTTTTAATAATTATTTTTTACGTAAATATACGCACACTGTGTAGCTTTGCGGAGCTGTTTTTGCCAAGTATACAACATTTGACAGATCGTATTATCGACGAACTTAAGTTCTCTAATTGTTATAGCGATCTCTTTGCTCATTCTTAAGCAAATGTTCTAGACCGTGGCCGGAAAACGACTGACAAAGTTTGCAGATGAATAGACTCTTCTGCGCATGTCCAGGAAAATTAACAGTAGAAGGTATATCTCCCCTTGTCTAATTGTTGAGAATAACTACCTGCTTTTACACATGTAGATAATTTAACCGCTTTAGAAAATGTTAGATATTACAAAAATATAAAGGGGTGAAAAATATGAAGGGGTTACATAGCGTCTATCGATTAAATTATTATTATTATATTTTCATGTAATCTAATAGATAGGAATTAGAATTTTTAATGAAGTAATGATAGAGAGTGTTTCGATTATTTCGCTGAGGCAAATGTAAGTTATTTCACAATGTCTACTAGAGGTGCGTGCTTCTTTGAACAGCACTTCCTCTTTTCCAATCGATTAGTACAATTTGTATTGGGTCTACGTCCTAATCAAAATTCTAACGATCAGCTTTTTCAGCTTTGTACAGTAATCGCTTACGTATTACCAATTATTATTCATCAGGTAAACATTTGTTTCCTTACTATGTATATTATTAATACTTTTATTATTATTACTATTTGTATTATTATATTTACATTAATTTTTCTTATTAATAACTACTTTATGTTGATATACAACAAAATAAATATCTACAATATTATATACATTTATAAATTTTTAACGTGATATAACTTTTGTTTCGTAAAAGTATTTTTTTGGTGTTGTTATATTAGATCTTCATGACTGATTTCAAACTTAAAACGACTATGGAGTTGCGGAAAATAGTAGGAGCTTTAGCTATGCTTTCTAATTACAGCGCCACTTATTTTCACTTCGTAGAAGTCCGTATTATTTTTGTCGGATTAATTTTATTTTTATTAATCATTTATTAATCGAAACATAATAAGAGAATTATTATTATTTTTAGGTGAAGTTACTTTTAATTAATTTTAAACGGGATTGCGCACAGTTGTCTGATGAGGATGAATTGAATATTATGGAAAAGTATACCAAACAATCCAAATCTTATGTGTATATTGTAGTAGGTAATAACGAAAATATTTATGCAAACAATCTTAAACAATATCTTCCAATTATTTATGTTATCACATTGTTGCAGTATCGCTTAGTCTTTATGTTATATCAATAACATTTTCTTGTATTTTAAATGTTATTCTATATCTATTTGGTAAATTGGACGATAATCATTTAACATTACCCATACCTGTTAATGTCTCAAATGCAGGGTCATTATATTATTGTCTGCTCATTTATCAAACAATAGCATTTTATATTGTGCTAATAGTAGGAAGTGTATGTTTTGGAGTATATTTGGTAGCTGTACAATACGCTTGTTGCCAATTCAATATTATAATGTATGTGTTCAGTTAAAGAAAGTATATTTGTTTTCAACTCAAATGTTATTATTTGTCTAAGTGAATTTTAATGATTTTTTTTTATTAAAGATCGAAAGTACGGAAACCGTTTAAGAAGCATATGAAATATATGCAAAAGTCTTGCCATGTCAAAACATCTCAGGAGGAATGGAATTGGATAGTCGAAATTATAAACTGCTATAGAACGGTGACGGAGTTAGTTTTGAAATAATTTCTTTATTTCTATAATACTCTGTTTGTGTATATGTGAGCATGTGACTGTGTGTGTATATGTATATATATATATATATATATATATATATATATATATACATATATATATATAATATAATATAGATTCATAGATCAATATAATTCACATGTTTTATATTCTGTTAAGGTACGTTGACACGCTTAATTCTCTCACAAAGGTAACTTCCTTAATTACAATTTTTTTTGCGGTGATCCTCGTTGTCTTTGATTTTGTTTATGTAAGTAATAAGTTTTTCATAAATCGGAAATTATAATAAAAAATTAAAATATTAAATCTTTTATATTTAAATAAAAAACATTATATTTTCTATATTTTTTATCGAAAATTTCAATACTACATATTGGTAATAATAAAATAAAAACGTACAAAGATTATACTATCATTTGGTTTAATGTATGTTTATAATCATTGGAGATAATTGAAAAATATTTATATATTACATGATTTACTTTTAGATGTTTCAAGTATCTATAGAATTGAAAAACGCAAGAGAAATAATCGAATATAGCTTCTACATTTCTGGCTCTGTATTTACTATATATATTAATTTTTACGTTGGGCAAAAGCTACTGAATCATAGTGAAGCTGTTTTCGAGGAATTGTAAGATATTACAAAGTTTCGTTATAATCCCCGTAATTATTATGGAAGATTTAACGTATTTATAAATCTAAAATTAATTTTATTAATCAAATGATTAATAATAATTAATATAGTTAAAAATGTAATTTAACGATATAATTACTAATATTTTTTTAAATATCTTCGTTCGTAGATGTCAAGTTCCATTCTATATTCTCTCTACAAAAACTCAAAAGATGTTGTTATTCGTGATAAAAAGAAGCATGAAGCCATCCATGCTTTTAATTGGTGGATTGTATATATCGGCACATCAAGTTTTTGCTCAAGTAAATAGCAATTAATTATCGATGTTTAATATAATATTTTAACGACGAGTTTAATATTATATTTCTGCTGATGGAAAAAGCACTTTCTTTTGCAATGGTATATTATAGTGTTCAGTAATGCTAAATATAAATGGTATATCATAATGTTCAGTAACAGCATAAAAAGTTATACATATTAATATCATATATGTAAAAGATTTAATACATTTTAGAAAAAGTAAAATGTTTCTATTCCAATAAATTAATCAAAACGTGCATTATGTAAATCTCGTATAATTTCTTGATACTAATAGATTTACTATGTGCATACGATTTATAAACATATTATTCTTCGAGAATAACTTTTTAATAATTATTTTTTCAAATACACGTGCACTGCGTAGCGTTGTGGAGCTGTTTTTTACAAGTATACAATATTTGACAGATCGAACTTAAGTATACTTTACAGATCGAACTTAAGTACACTTTATTAATTGTTATATTAATATGTTTGCTCATTTTTAAGTAAGTATCCTAGACTGTACTTGGAGAAAGACTAACAAAGGTTGCGATCAATAGATCAAATTCAAAATATGATTTAACGGTTGACTTATGAATTATTTGTCATAATAAAAGAATATATTCTTTTTGCAGGTATAAAATTCCGTTATACACTTTTTCCATAAAATTTCAACAATTGATGATATTTTTGATAACGAGAAGCAAGAAGCCATGTATCGTTTCAATTGGAAGAAAGTTCGTATCATCGCATAAATTTTTTGCTGAGGTAGATAACAACAAATTATCGATTTTGTTAAAACATCGCGTTAATAACAAATTTATTATTTCAATTAATGCAAAAAGCATTTATTTTACAATGACGTATTATAGTATTCGTTAATATCAAATCATCTTGGAAATATGAAAATGTAAGATCTGTTATTAAATGAAGATGTTTTGATACTTACGATTTTTATTAAAAATTCATAGAAAAACAAACATATTCATTTGTATTAAATAGTATGATAGTAATTATAAACAAAATGTGCATTAGGTATCTTTCGTACTATTGTTTGATGTTAATTTATTTATAAACTATCCTTAATCTTAAATCATGAAATATTTTTCTGATTTACTTTTAAATAATTATTTTTTCTCATCACATTCATTTATTATCGTCTTTTTACGAATCTATATCACTTGATATAGATCGTCATTGCGATCTGTTCGATTATTTTTATATATTAAAAATATATATATATATAAAATATTGAATTAGTTTTAAGTAAATTAAAGTGTATTCATTTAAATAAAGTAATCAGATGCTGGTAATTGTTAAAACGTTTAATACATATGTTTCTCAAGGCTTTGATTTTTTAATGATTTATGTCATCAATGAGAACAGACATAATTCTTGGCCGATTTTGACGAACAAGGTTTCATTTTAAAGAAAAAGATTTAATATACGTCGCTTTTTTGGAAGATTTTTGAAAAAGCTTTATTTTCTTTGAAAAAAAGTCATGTTAAAAAATGGTATTTTTCAAGAATAGCTTATGCACAAATAAAAAGCTTTTTTAGAAGTCCGCCAAAAGAACGTCATAGATTAAAGCTTTGTCTTTAAAATGATATCTTTTATCCAATCATTTATATTAAAGGATCTGAGTTTCTATAATATTGTTAAATTTTGAAAAAATTTGTAGTTTCTTTTAGGTTTTATTGACTAATAAGATAAAGACTACAATGTGCAGGTCATTGGCAAAATGACTGGATTCGTAATTTAGGAATTGTAGGCTAGAAGCTAAGTAAATTTCGCTGGTTTTTTTTTTTTATTGTATCGATGTAAACGAAAATAATGAACAAATTTATTCTTTTTTCCTTTTTTGATAATTTAGTAAGGTGTCTATCTAATTTTTTATATTTACTTTTTTCCAGTGATGGCTGACATGAATTTCGCTAGATAGGACACAGCAGCAGTATAATTTTGTTCGATAACAAATGCATATAAAGTATATACATTTGTCAATTATTTTTTCAAAATTAATAATTATTGAACATACATATATTTTATTTTGAATAAATATTAAAATACGAGTTCATTTCTACATTATCTACGAGATTTTTCTCCTAACGCTATTTTGTTATAATTTCTTCTGAAGAAGTTCACTTCATATTATTACTATTACTACTACTATTACTATAATAATAATGTCATGTAATAATATAGTAATAAAAAACAGTAATAAGAAGAAGAAACAGAAGAATATGCTTATGTACACATATAATTTCTGATAACAAAAGAAGGAAAAATGTATCATTTTGCTTGATAATGTCAACACATGACCATCCATTTAAGACAAACGACATATGAAGAGAAGTACAAAACGTTTCTTTTGTTTTCGTTCGCTATTGTTTCTCTTTGTCTTATTACCTCATGATTTTTATACTGTTTCTTACTCATGATCAGTCGAAGCTAATTGTCTTTATAATATAAAATATGTTAAATAATATCTAAATGTATATAAATAATATTTAAATACACTTTTATTATTATTATTATATTATATTATATTACATTATATTAATTATTATTATTATCAATAATAGTAATAACATCATGTTATTATTAGTAGTAGTAATAATCGAAGTCATATAGAGCGGAGTAGTTCTACAAGGGCAATCACGTAAAAAAAAAGCACTAGTTCTACTTCATAGGTAGTGTGGAAATGAACTCATGTTTTAATTTGTATTATAATAATATAGTATATAAATATTCACTAATTTTATTTTTAATTTTTAAGAAAATATTGGACAAATTCTTATTTTTATTGTAGATTTATATACTAATTCTTCTATGTGTCAATTATATTTATTATTCTTTATGCATTTATCGTAAAATAAATGCATATTAATGTCGTATCTAGCACGGATTACTACGAGACGCACGCTACCATCAAAGAAAGATACACTTATGAGAAACTGAAAAGTGTGAGTTCACAATTTACTAACCATACTTACTATACTCACACGAAATCAATTGTTATGTACGTATGAGGTAATAATCAAATAAGCTTATTCACATATATACGATAGACAGATGATGGGTGACAACATTCCGGGCTTGTATTCGTAGTTTATATTTTATCTATACCTGTCGTTACAGTTACATACGCTTTGAACAAAAGATGGTGAAAATCTTTAATATTGTTGGAAATTAGTAGAATTATTTTGCATAATAGTTTTATAAACGTAATATGCTCCCTAGAAAACTTTTAAATAATTATTTTTTACCTGTAGATGCACTGGGAACCATTGCAGAACATGTTTACGCAATTCACAGAACATTTCACAGATTGTATTATCGACAAACTTAAGTTCTCTTTATTTATTGTTATAGCGATCTCTCTGCTCGTTCTTAAGCAAGTATTCTAGAGCGTAGTCGAAGAACAACTGAAAAAGTTCTTAGTCAATAGAATCTTCTGCGCATGTCCAGAAAAATTAACAGTAGAAGATATATATTCCCTCGTTTAATTGTGGGAATACCCACTTGTTTCTATACATATAGGTATCTTAGTGGTATTACTTACTTGTGTAATAAGTAATATAACTGTGTATAAGTGCTATAACTTATTCAGCACTACGAAAGAGGGGCGAAACATCTTTATATTGTGTTCTATCGATTAAATTATTATGGTTATATTTTCATGCCATCCTTTTACATAACGTGCTACAGCTGTATCTAATAGAAGGCAATTAGAATTTTTAATGAAATAATAATGGGGAGTGTATCGATTACTTCTCTGTGGATAACATAAGTTAGTTCACTATGCTTCGAGAAGTGGGAACTTCTTTAAACAGCACTTCTTCCGTTCAAATCGATTAGTTTTATTGGGACTGCGTCCTAATCAAAATTATTTACCACCAGATTTTTCTACTTTGTATAATAATTGCTTACGTATTATTAATAATTGTCCATCAGGTAAATTTTTCTTTCCTAAATATGTACATTATTATTAGTTTTATTATTATTATTATTAGAATTATTATATATTGTATTTATTTCGAGAAAGTTCGTTTTGATTCAGATATACTATAATGTTTCGAGGAGATCTGACCAATTTCGAACAGCACTTCTTGTTTTCGAATCGGCTAGTTGCATTAGTTATAGGTCTACATCCTAATCGTAATTTAAATAATCAATTGTTTCTAGTTTGTTTGGTAACTATTTACCTATTCCCAATTATTGTGCATCAGGTAAACAATTTTTTCTATTTTTATGCACGATTATTACTTATATTATTATTGGCTATTTCGATATTATAATTTTATTATTTATATCTTTTAAAATAATATATTTGCAAAGAGATATCTTGTGTCGAATTACAATAAAATGTTTATATTATCTATTTTTATCAACAATTATTAATATAAATATATTTATATGTGATTTATAAAAGCGTTCGTTGATTTCAGTTGTATCATCTAACTACGTTAAAATTGAACTTGCAATCATCTGTGAAATTGCTGCATAAATTATTCAGTACTCTTCTTCTGCTGTTTACTTACACTACTACTTACTTTTCATTTATAACAGTCTGTATCATTTATTTTTGCATTAGCTCTATTTTTACAAATATTAATTATATTAAGCAAAAATTCATTACTTGCAGATGAAAAGAATTTTTGCACGCATTAAATGTGATTATCGGCAGTTTGGTGATGAAAAGTTATTGAACATTATAAAAAAGTATACGATACAATCTCAATTGTATACTTATATTATTGTTTGTAAGGAAGAAAATGTAATTAAAAATAACTATTATATTGTAATGTTTATTGTTTTTCGTATTATTATAGCTTTCTTCAGTCTCTATATTATTTCAATGATGTTTCCAAGTATTTTAAGTGTTCTTCTCTATATCATTGGTGCGTTGGACGATAATCAATTAACGTTACCTTTTACCGAAAATGATGGTTTATTAGTAGGAGCCTTATATTACAATTTGCTTATTTATCAACTAATAGGAGGCTTTATCCTATTGACGATAGGTAGTTCGTGTTATTCAATATATTTGGTGTGTGTCCAACACGCGTGCTGTCAATTAAGCCTGATAATGTTGGTATAATTCAATTTGAAAAATATACTTATTTTTATTTCAAATATTATCACTTATTACGTATTCATTTCAGTTTTAAAATACGTGAACAATTTAAAATGAATCAGAAACATAAGAAAACAAATAGTAATAGCAAAACACATCTGGATGAACATGATTGGATGATCGACATTATAAAACATTATAAAAATGTTACAGAGTAAGTCTAAGACTATATTTTTTATTTCTCTTGTATACATTGTTTACTAGAATCAATATTTTTTAAAGATTCGTTCAGTTGATAAACTGTTTTTCCGAGATAACTTATTTGATTGCAGTTTTTTTTGCAACAATCCTTATTGTCTTCGATTTTCTTTACGTAAGTAATAATTTATGAATAAATCAAAAATTCTTACAAAAAATCCGATTTCTGTAGGTTTTATAATTTCATAGAATTGTATTCAACTTTTTAATGTTAATACATCCTATATTATTTATGAGCCTCTATAATTGTTTTTCTTTTTTATGAATTCAAAATAATCATTTATTTACTTTAATATATATTTAAACATATATAAGTTTTAGAAGAATTTTCTTTCATTAAATCATATAATCATTTTAGATGTATCAATGGTCGGAAATATTGCATAGTCTAATGGAAACAATTGGATGCAGTATTAACATTTTTGTATCTATATTGATCTTATACCTTAACTTTTACATTGGTCAAAACTTATTGAATCATAGTGATGAAGTTTTTGATGAATTGTAAGATTTTGCAAAATATAGTCGTACCAACAATTAATATACAAAATTTGTTGAATCTGTAAAGCTAATATAAATTTTAATAACGAAATGATTAATAATAATAAGCCAAATTGAAAATTAAATTTAACAGATGGGCTGTTAATTATTTGGGATAAGAAATAATGTATATCGTTTTCGCAGATGTAAAATTCCGTTTTACAATCTTTCTATGGAATCTCAAAAATTGCTGTTATTTATGATTATGAGAAGTATGAAACCATGCATGCTTTCAATCGGGAAAATGTGCATATCATCGAATAAAATTTTTGCTGGGGTACGTAGCTACATATTTTAAAGCATTTTTTTAATGCATCACGTTAATAACGAATGTATTATTTTAGTTAATCCAAAAAGCACTTTCTTTTGCGATGGTTTATTATAATGTTAATTAACTACAATTTATCTTACAACTACAATAATTTGAGATCCACTATCGAATAGCGAAGTTTTTATAAATTATTGTTATTTAATTTTATAGTTATTATTTAATTTTCATAAAAAATCGGACATACTCACATGTATTAATTAATAAAATAATAATTATAGTCAAAATGTGCATTATGTATTTCACGTATTGTTGTTTGATATTAGTCTATTTATAAATTGTCCTTATTCCTTAAATTAAGATATTTTCTTTTGATTCACTTTTAAATAATCTCATCATATTCATTTATTATCGACGATGACTATTTTTTACAAGTATACATTTGACCAGTTGTGTTATCGATAATATCAATTATATCGGACAAACTGTAATTGTAAATCTGTTTGATCATTCTTAATATATATAAATATTTAATTATTATATATATTTAATTATTAGGCATATTAATTATTAATATATTTAATATATTTAATTATTATATATATTTTTTATTATATATATTATTAAATATTTAATTATTATATATATGTAATAATTAATTATTATAAATATTTAATTAGTTATTGAAACGTATTTTTGGATATAATATAGAATTTTACTTGAATAATGTAATTAGATGGTAGCAATGGTTAAAATATGGTTAAATGTCTTTTATTATTACTTAACATCAGCAGAATTATTTTGCACATTGATTTTATAAACATAATAATATATTCCTTAGAAAACTTTTAAATAAATATTTTTTACCTGTAGATGCACTGGAACTGTTGCAGAATTTATTTTCGCAATTATAGAACATTTCACAAATTGTATTATCCATAAACTTAAGTTCTCTTTACTAACTGTTATAGCGATGTCTTTGTTCGTTCTTAAGCAAGTGTTTTAGAGCGTGGTCGAAGAGCAACTGAAAAAGTTCTTAGTGAATATAACTTTCTGCGCATGTCCGTGAAAAGTAAAAGGTATTAATCCTCCTCTTTTAATTATTGCGAATAATCATCTGTTTCTATAGATGTTTCTATTATCTGTTTCTATAGAAGTATTTATAATGTATTGGTATTTGAACGTATTTAACACTACGGTAGTATAGAGGGGCGAAACATTTTAATATTGTATTCTATCGATTAAATTATTGCACTTATATTTTCATGTCACCCTTTTACATAACATACTATAACTGTATCTAATAGATGGCAATTAGAATTTTTATTGAAATAGTAGTGGGAAGTATATTGATTACTTCACTGTGGATAACATAAGTTAGTTCACTAACTTAGTTCACTAGTTATGGCTTCAAGAAGTGAGAGATTTGTTGAACAGCACTTCCTCTTGTCGAATCGACTAGTTCAATTCATATTGGGACTGCGTTCTAATCAAAATTCAAAAAAACAGTTGTTTGTGGTTTGTACAATCACTGTGTACATATTGCCAATAATTGTCTATGAGGTAAACATTTATTTTCTAAATATGTAAATTATTAGCATTTTTATTATTATTGCTGTTATAATTATTATATTTATATTTATTTTCATACAAATTTGAATAAATATTTTATATTGGCATTCAATGCAATAAATTTGTATCATCTATTCTTATACATTTTTTTTATTAAATCTGTCCTTGTTAATTATAGCGTACGCATTAACATTCTTTTAGTAAAAATCTTACTTTTCTGCAGCTGTATCAACTATTAACGATGGATTTCAATTTGACAACGACTGTCATAGAACTTCGAAAGATAGTAGCATTTCTTATTATGATTTCTGCTTATAGTACCACTTACTTTCAGTTCGTAACTGTTCGTATTAGCTTTATTATATTAGCTTCTTTTTTACTAGTCGAAATCGTATGTATTTAAATAAAAAGTATTTATAATTTTTAGGTAAGATTACTCTTATTTCGTATTAGACTGGATTGTGAGCACATGTCTGATGAGATGGAACTGTTCATTGTGGAAAAATATACGAAGAAAACTAAGACGTATGCATATGCTGTCATAGGTAAGTACAAAAAAACTTAGAAAAAAAAAAAACAAAAAAAAACAACTTTAAACAAGGTATTGCAATACTTTACATTGTTACAGTATTGTTTAGCATCTATTTTATTTCAATAACATCTTCATGCATCTTGAATGTTCTTCTATATCTCTTTGGTACATTGGACAATAATCAATTAACATTACCCTTTCCCATTAATAATTTTTCAAACTCTGGGCCTTTATATTATTTTCTGCTTATTTACCAAACTGGTGCATTTTATATTGTGCTGATAATAGGCTGTGTGGTTTTTATATCATATTTGGTAGTAATACAGCACGCATGTTGTCTATTTAGTATTATAATGTACGTGCTAAGTTAACAAATGTTATACGTTTTTAATCTAATTGTTATGAATTATTTAAACGTAATTTTGCATGTTATTTATTGCAGATTGAAAATACAGCAACAATTTACAAATGATACAAAATATTTACAAAGAAGTTCGTTTAGTCAAAGACCTTGCCAAGATTTTCATTGGATAGTAGACCTCATAAAACGTTATAGATATGTCACGGAGTTAGTTCGAAATAAACTTCCATCATTCTCTCTTATTATATTAAATTCTAAATCACATTTTTTTGTTCCTAAGGTATGTGGATTTGATAAACTATTTTTCCAATGTAATTTACTTAATTGTAGTTTTTCTTGGGATGACCATCGTTGTAATTGATCTACTTTGTGTAAGTATTACGTACATTATCAATCGGAAATCATAATAAAAAGAAGAATCTTTAACGGTTTCTATCTGAATAAAATAAATTTAATTCAATAGTTTTTACTATATATTTCTGTATTATTTATTATCCGATCTAACAAATCGTCGTTATTATTTAAAAATCATTGTTAAATATTTATTTTGTATATGGTTTACTTTTAGATATTTCAAATATCTATAGTATTACAAAATGCCTCAAAAATAATCGAGTTCACTATCTACGTTATGGGTTCTATATTTACCACATATATTAATTTTTATATTGGCCAAGAGATATTGAATTACAGCAATGCAGTTTTTGAGGAATTGTAAGATGTTACAAAGTTTCTTTTTAACACCATTAATTAATATATAATATTTGACAAATCTGTTAGCTAAAATTAATCTTATGGATGAAATGTTTAAAGTTCACAAAATTTAATTTATCGGATGAGTTATTAATTATTTTGGTTGGGAAACAATATATCTTTTTTGCAGGTGTCAAATTCCTTTCTACTTATTACCTATAAAAACTCAAAAGATATTGTTATTTATGATAGCAAGAAGTATGAAGCCATGCATGCTTTCGATCGGTGGATTATTCGTTTCATCGCATGAAGTTTTTTCTCAGGTATATAGTAATAAGTTGTTGATGATAATATCTCTTTTAACGGCGACTTTTATTTTTCAGTTAATACAAAAAGCAGTTTCTTTTGCTATGATGTATTATAATGTTCAATAACTCCAAGTCAGAATTGATAAATGATAATTAATTGTTATTACTATACGTAGTAAAATTAATTAGCATCAGATAAAATTAAATGTATTTACTTCTATTAAATAAAATGTTATCCCCGGAAACTGTAAAATTTACATTAGGTTTTACTTATTATATATTAAGTCAAATGAGTATATCGTTTGGCATTAATTAAACATTCGTCAAAGACGAATTTTTTATTTTTATATGACATGATTGGCACTAAAAGTTTGTTCGGGGGTTCACTGAAAAGAATTCATGGACAAGTTATGAAAATTCAAGTCAAGAAATAAACTTCTATTTATTATTGAATTATATATTATAATTATTATTTATAATTACTTATATATAAATATTACTGATTTATGGCTGAATTATTACTTTGCCTTGAATTTGGTCCGAAAATATTTCTGGCTATAAATCTGCGCAGTTGCTTATTTCACGAAAACATCGCATACATTTCTTCGGGTCACAGTTCATTCCTTTCCTCCTTCATTACTCTTTAATACTTTCAATGTTTCGTCCTTTTTCTTTCCAAATCTTTTAAATTGTTTTGCTTGGTAAACAGTCATTTTTGAAATATCTATCAAAACGAATAGACATTAGTCATTGACGAGAATCCTTAATTCATATGACTTTAATTATTCTCTATAAATATTTGAACCTTTAACGTTATTTTTACTTCTATTACATTTCTTTTACCGAAGAAAATGGGAGCGTAAATTGATAAATAGAAATTATTTAGAAACTGTATATATATAGCTCCAACAATATTAGATGCTTTAAGTTTATTGTTTATTTATTTAATATGAAAGAGATGTTACGTTTGCGTACAATGACAATAACGATTTTTGTTCAATTATTTTCGTTTTTATGAAGAAAAATTAAATATTCGTATCGACATTTGAATTTGTCTTTGAGACCCTATATAACATTTTAGATCATGGATTGGGTTTAATTTCTTATTGAATCATTTGAATATGAAATGATTATGCTTTGTTACTTTGTTTATGTGGTCCACATTTCTATTTTTTTTTGTGACGTTGTTTTTATGTGTGAAATTTCTTATGATTTGAAAAAATTTTTTTTTGAATTTGAAAAAAATGAACGCCATAGGTAGAAGTAAGAAAAATATCATGGAAATATCAATTAAAAAAGAGATCAATAACAAAGTGTGCACGATGGAAATGATTCATTCTCAAAATCTAAGTTAGATAATGAATGAATTCAATGCATATTTTGTATGAAATATATTCTCACGTGATATATTCTAATTATCAGATATTCTAATTATATATGATTTAATTGTTATTTAGAATTGAAATTAATTTTTTATCGTACCGCCGATTAAATTCTAAAAGAATTTATTTATGTAAAATATGTTATTTAAATCTTGTTCACTATAATAATATTATAATTTAGTTATATAACTAACATTTAGTATATAATGACTTTAATAACATATTTTGAGTAATAAAAATATTTATTAAGAATCATAACAAGATATTTTACAACTTGCCACATAGTGGTGTAAATTGATAAATTTTTATTTCGTCAAATAAATATTTTCTAATTTGTTTTATATGTATTTTGTCAAAAGTTTAATTTTACGATATATAACGAATAATTGAGCAAATTATATTTTATCATATTTTTTATTAAGTAAGTAATTCAAACAAAAATCGCGAAAGTGAAAACTGAAAAAAACGTATCAACTTGCCTCGGTTTCCTCTACTCTCCACCTTTTTTTTACTTTTGTTTCTATCTTAAATCTTTTTCTTTCACACTTATACCTACAATCCCTTCTTTTTCTACATATTTTTTCTTTTTCTTCCAACATCATGATCTAATTTATCTCATTTAATAATCTGAATTTTGCTATTTTTAATCTCATCTTATTTTTTCATTCGTAAGTTTACTATCAATTACTTCAATCATATATTTTATTTTACTTCATAAAAATAATTATCATCTGTACATTAATATCGATGAAGTAAAATAATTATATTGTTCTTGCAAAAAAAAAAAACAACTATTTCTTTACTTTTATATACGAAACTTATTTATAAGCGTATTATTTACATAAAAAAAAATCAAAGACAATGAGTAACATCGCAAAGATAATTGATTCCAAGTAAGTATTTTTGGAAAATTTATTTAACAAATCAAAAAATTTTGAACAAAGAAGAAAACACCGAATTAAATGAAGATGTAATAAAGAGAACAAAAAAGAAATGAAAAAACACAAAACAAATGTTTTCAGACTAACTCTGTAATTTTTCCATAATGTTCTGCTATATCGATTAATCTAATCGTAATCTTTCAAAAATGTTCTATATACGTTTCTGATCGTTTTTGAATCGTTGAGGAATTTTCAACTTGCAAAGTATAAATTGTAAAAATGATGAAAAATTTGCTTTCGTGATGATACTTTAAGCAAAAAAAGTAAAAAAGAAAAGAAATAAATAAAAAGAAAAAACAAATAAATATACTCTCACAAATTATATATGTACGTCATAACGCTGAATCGACAACGTATATGTTGTACATAAACCTAATATGACATAGTATAGACAGCCTACTGTTGCCAATGAATAAAGAATTATTACTTGATAAATAAGTAAAGTATAAAATAACGGGCCAGGGTATGAAATTTCCAACATGGGAAAAGATAATGTTAATTGATTAACATCCAATGTTCCATAGAGATGAAAAATAATATTTATGATAGACGGGATTGTTACTAAACTAATATAAATGATGAAGATTGTTGCAACAATAAAATAATCGAAAATATGTTATTTTAGCTTTTAACATTTAAACATATATATATATATATATTTACCGAGAATAATCGTACTACATAATTTTTCTTTTTTATATTTTTCCAAAATATTTAGTTCCACTTCTTTCATCAGATGAATTTGAAGACAACTAATTATCAATTTAAGGTAAAATTCAAACATAAATATTAAATGTCTATTAAGTATGTTAAAAAAAAAACAGAAAGAAAAACAATATCTATGAAATATTAGAAAAATTATACGTCAGATGATGTCAAAATCTGATATAAAGACAAGGAATGCTTTTATTTAATCCATGTAATAATATGATAATTATTTAAAAAAAAAAAAAAAAAAAAAAGAAAAAAGAAAAGAATTTGTTATATAATGAAGATTTCTACAAAAGATCATATCAATTAAGATATTTTATTTTATATTTCTTATTTGATAAAAATTTTTATCCAAGTTATATTGAAAATTGATAAAATTTGAGGATATTTATTCTGATTTGTTAAACTTTTTCTGTTCAAAAATGAATTAGTATTTAATTAATTATATAATATTTAATAATAAATAATTAATCAATTACAGCTCATCCATAGTTGTAACGGTCTTTTTTATGCTATGTATCTTCGTGTGAATTTAGTCTAATTGATATAACAACGATGCAAATATATGCCTTTTTATTGTATATAAAAGATTTAATTATTCAAGAGATATTCTCATTTGTATTAATCAGGACTATGGTATTTAAAATGAAATTATTCATTGTGCATGTCCACATATAGATTTTTAATATAATAAATATATAATGAAATTCAATATTACATATAATTAATTTTTTTTGTTAAGTGCATTCATTTTCTGCAAAATGTTTTTTTTTTTTTTTTTACAATTATACAACATTTAACGAGTCATGTGATCGATATAATCAACAATACCTCACTAATGTTTTCGTATCGATTTGTTAGCTTCTTCTTAAGCAAATGTTTTAGATCGTGGTCAGTGAGCGACTGACAATGGTTTCAGTTAGCAGACTCTACTGCGCATGTCCGTGAAAATTAACAGTAAAAGGTATATTTCCCCTTATTTAATTGCTGAGAATTACCATCTGCTTAAACACATATGTGGCACGCAAGTTGTATTAGAAAGTGTTTAGTATTATGAGAATAAAGAAAATAAAGAAAAATTTTTAAGTTGCGTTCTATAGATTTAATTGTATTTTCAAAAACGTTTCCTGCTATTGGGTGTAATAAAAAGCAATTTGAATGCGCAATGAAAGAAAAACGTGGAGTTCTTTTTTTCCTTCAATTCAGTAGTAATCTTCAGATATATCAGAATGTCCCTGAGAGGTCTAAGTTATTACGAACGGCATTTCTTTCTTACAAACCGATTAGTTCAATTATTGATTGGTCTACGACCTTCTCAAAGTTCGAACGAGCAGTTGTTTCTTGTTTCTATTGTAACAATTTTCTCATTTCCAACGATTGTGTATCAGGTAAACATTTTTATTTTGATATTTTCGTATAAGTATCTGTTATTTAATTATCGTTATGTAGTTATTATTATCTATATTTTTATTTATAAAAAAATGGATTTTTATGTAATTATATAATAATAATTATTATATTAATATTTTTATTTTATATTTATAGTTATTATTATTATTATTATTATTATCATTATTATTATATTTACCTTAGTTATTCTATTTCTTTTTTCTTTTTTTTTTATTTGGCTTTAATTCTTATTTTACCTAATTATATTATTTAATGTATGACCACATTTGTCAATACGTACTTTTATTTCAGTTTTATCAGCTATTCACATTGGACATGACATTACAAGTCACCATAAAAATACTGCAAAAATTATTATCAGGGATATGTATTCTCTACGGTTATAGTACATCATACTTTGGCTTCGTAACAGTTAGTATATATTTTTCCTTTTTTCATATTTAAAAAAACAAAAAAAAATATTTAACTACGGAAAAATAATATCATTTAATTTTAGATGAAATTTATAATCGCTCGTTTTAAGGATGATTACGATCAGCTGTCGGATGAGAATGAATTGAATATTTTTGAAAATTATACAAAACAAAGCAAATTATATATGTATGTTATCATAGGTAAGAATGTCAATTGTCTATGCCAATGTTAATGAAGAAAATTTAATTATGATATTATAATTATATATAATTTTTTATTGTTTTAGGTTTCTCTAACTCTTATGTATTTCTAACTATATTTCCATGCATTTTAAATGTTTTCTTTTACATCTTCGGTAAATTGGATGATAATGAACTAAGATTACCTTTATCCATTAATAATGCATTAAAACCAGGAGCGTTATATTATAGTTTGCTTATTTATCAAGTGATATTAATCTTTCTTTTAATAACAGTAGCCAGTTTGTTTATATCTTTGTATTTGATATTTGTACAACACGCGTGCACTCAATTTAGCGTTATAATGTACGTGTTTAATTTTTTAAGTACTTATTTATATTTGTTTTTGTCACAAGTATTAAATTTAAAAGAGAATATGCATTTTATAACGTACTATTTTCAGGCTGAAAATTCGTCAACCATTTAAAAGGGATCAGAAATATATAGAAAGTCCGTGGTATTGTAGAACATCTCGTGAAGAATATGATTGGATAATCGATATAATAAAACGTTATACGAAAGCCACCGAGTTAGCTGAACAAAATTTTTGTTTTTTTTTCTTTCTTTTTTGTCTTTTGTTTTCCTTTATTACATCTCATTGTAATTCATTTGTTCTTTTTTGTTTGTTTAAGGTTTGTTGATTTGTTAAACAAATTTTCCAGTAGAACTTACATAATAATATGTTTCTTTGCGATGCTGATCGTTATCTTTGATTTTCTTTATGTAAGTAAAATATATTTGCAATAAGTGACATATGTGTAGTAGGTTGCTATTTATTCGATCGGTATTTTACACATTTTTCATTAGTATTTTAAATAAATAGTTAATATTTTTAACAAAAAATATTAGTAGATAATATAACTGATATTACATCGATGCCGTACCTCGGTAAAATTATTTGATCAAAATATTTATGTATACTGACCTACTTGTGCTGTTATTCAATCAGTATTTTAAATATTTTTAATTAGTATTTATAATAAAAAATATCAATACGTAATATAGCCCGTTGTCAATATAACACCGATTAATACAAAAACTGTTAATATTTTAATTACAATATTTGTAAATATCAAATTATGATAATTTATAATCCTGACGAAATACTAATGCAATCTTGACATATTAATTATTTATATCGATAATATAATATTCATAGATACTGAGTATTTATATTACGAAATATTTACAATTAATTATTTTTGTAAATGTTCATTATATGCCGTTTAAAAATTATTATAGAAATCTTTCTTTTCTTCTTTTATATGAATTATATTATATGGTTTTTATTTAGATGTTTCAATTATCGGAGATGTTGCATAATGCATTAGAAATAATAGATTGTTGCATTATCATTGTTGGTACAATTGTAATCTTATACCTTAATTTTTACGTCGGACAGAAACTGTTGGATCATGGCAATGCAATTTTTGAAGAATTGTAAGTTTCTATAAAGCTTCGTCACTCCGATTATTTATTTGTCTAACATGAATAGCAACGTAACAATCTTATTCAACAGATTGTCCGATAAATAAATCATTAATTATTTTTTACAGAAAAAAATTCAACAATTTTGTTCTTTTCTTTTTTACACAGACGTCAAGTTCCGTTTAATAATCTTACCATAAAAACACAAAAAATGCTGTTATTTATGATTGTGAGAAGCATGAAACCATGCGTGCTTTCAATCGGAGGTATGTTCATTTCGTCGCATGAAGTTTTTTCTATGGTAAGTAAAATTAAATACTTAATGTTCGAAGTATTTTGATAACATTGAATCTGTTCTTTTAGTTAATGCAAAAATCATTATCTTTCGCTACTGTATATTATAGTATTTGTTAACATATAATTTATGTTGCAACAATGAAATTGTATCTATTAAATAAGACGTTGATAGTAATGATTAAAATATGCATTATCTATATTGAGTATTAATTGTTTGACGTTAAACGTTAAATTATGCATTGTATTCGTTTTTTCGATCATAGATACTTTTAATTCTCGACTGTGTTCAATTTTTATCATCATTCAACTTTTTTTCACAAGAATAGAAAATTTGGAGAACTGTGTATGCGATAAAGTCATCTAAAAATATAACCTACTATCAAATAGGTGTTTGTTTTTTCTGACGTGTCTTATTTAAGGTTGTTCACTGTCTCCGGTTTCTCAATGATTTATGCAAACAATTAATTCAGACAAAATTTTTCAATTTTTTTGATTTCGATAAATAACATCTTATTTTAAAGATAAAGGTTTAAATCTTCATTATTCATCAATATCAGTCAAGAATTACGTCTGAATTCATTATTAGGGTAAACTCCAAAATGTTGCTTTTGTTGTTCTTGACATTTTTCGTATAATGGCGCTCCTTGAAATCTGCGATGAAAGAAACGAAGTTCTTACTTTCATTACTAATTTTCATATACACGCTTTTGTGACGTGTGTTTTGTTTCCGTGAACTAGCAGATTGCTTGTTTGTTTGTTTTTTTTTCTTATTTTTATTTGATATTTAGTATTATAATCAATTATTAATTATTATTTTTGACAAAATAATCGATAAAATCTTGTTTTTTTTGTCTTATATTATTTTATATACCTATTATGTTATATTTATTATCGACGATACTATGCATAGCCTTGAAAATTAAAAGTTTAACGCATAGCATCGGATTTTTGATTTATGTAATAACTATTGTATTATCAATAACATTACATCAGGTAAATTTATCTGTTCTTAAGGTACACATGATTATTATTATTTTTATTATAGCTACTTAATTAGTGGATTTATTTTTTTTTTTAATAAAAAAAAAAATATGTAATCAAAAATTTAGTAATTTAGTAAAGAAATGTCATTGCATTCTATTCAATAAATAGAAAAGAATTGTCAGTATCGATATTTATTTTATTCTTACCCTTTCTTTAATTAATAATTTTTTGTAAGTATTTATGATTAAAGATTATAAAAAATAATATAAAAAAAGGATTTATATTCTTTGTCCATAAAAAATAAATATTTTGCTAATAAAAAATATTTAACCATAACGAGATCATTAATTAATTAATGTATTAGTTTGATCATAAGTAATGTCGTAAGTTTCACTATAGAATATTATATATAAATGTATATATGAACGTAAATATATAGGAATGTATATGGATCTATTACATGTTCTATTACATTCCTCCATATTATTTATTTTTTAAAATATTCGTTTTAAGTATTTTTTTTACGTTAACATCAATTCTATTGTTTCAGTTAATACAAAAACCATTATATTTCTTTACAATGTATTTACAGTATCCACGTTGTATTCTTATATTATTTTTTGACAATAAAAATTATGATATTTATTAATCAAATAATATAACTTATTTGATTTAAATTACGAAAACAATATAATTAAAAAAAAATTAGATTTCAATCAAATTTAGATATAATTAAAAAAAAAGAGTTTTCCATTTTTTCTTAGAGCAATACAAATATACTTACTTGTGTCAATAGTATTACGTATATTGTGCATTAAAATTTCATTTCATTCTCTTGTAATTATGAATGACATTTAATTCATCGATTTGTTCTAAAATTTTTCAAAAGAAAATTTTCACTTTGTATATTCGAACGATTTTCTTTTTTTTACAAGTATGAAAAATATGACGGCTTGTGTAATTTGTTGAAAAAGTCTTTTAGTACACTGTTTATTTAAGCATATGTTGCTTCTTCTTAAGTGATTGTTCTTTACGGTGGTTGGACGCTGACTGAAAAGAATTGAAATCGATCAAGCACATTTCTGCGCATGTCTCTTCTAACTAAATATCTAAGATATAGCAACCCTCTTTTTAATTATTTGAGAACGATCATCTGTTGCTACTATACATACAAAAGAATTCATTGTACCTTCGAGTATTCGATACTATAATTTTCAAAAAGAAAAAAAAGTATCATGAGGGTGATTATTAGAACGTTACATTCTATGAATTCCAATAATTATATGGTTCTTTTTTATGTGTTAATATTTTATAAAGTGTTATATCTATTGCAAAAAGAGGTCAAATAGAATGCATAATGAAGAAGCAACGTCAAGTTTCTTCTTTATTTCGTTTCAATAAACACGAGGTTCACTGATTAAAAATGTCTCTGAGAGGTCTAGCATACTTTGATCAACATTTTCTTCTCTCGAATCGATTATTGCAATTTATAATACGTATACGCCCCGAACAAAATACGAATGATCAGTTCTTTTTGTTTTGTGCTGTAACCGTTTACGTATCACCAATGATATTACATCAGGTAATTATATTAGTTAATACAAGTAATTACATCATGATTATCCATCATCGATTGAAACAAGATTATTATTTATTATTAATAATACTATTTAAATAAATAAATACGTGATCAGAAATTTAACGAGGAAATTCTTCATTGTATATAAAGATGAAATTGTCAATATCGTATCAATTAAGATATTCATTTCTTTTTAGGGGATTTATTTTTAGTTTTCTTTTTATTTATTTTCTTTTATTTCTTATTCAGTAAACATTTTTATGAAATATAATATTTAAATGTTTAGTGCCAAGCATGTTCGATTCCAAAACGCATAAATGGATTTATTTTCTGAAAGATAATTGCTTCATGGATTCTTGATCACAATTATTAACATCATCTCGTTTGAGATCTTAAATTTGTTTATGATTTATTTCTGATTGATGATGGCTATTCGAAAAAAAAATATGAGATTTTAACTTTATCCGACAAATTTATTTATATAAAGAATACAATTGAAATATACTGTTTCCATAATATAAATAGCCTGCTATTTATTGGATCAGTATTTTTCAACATTTTTAATTAATAATATTCAATATAAATTGTGAATATTTATAATATTAGTACGTATTATAAGCGGTCAGTAATACACTATTGTAGATAATTAAAACAAATTATCAGAATTTTTATTAAAATATTTGTAAATATAATAATCTATCAGTATATTAAATTAACATTAATTACTTATAATCAACCTAGACATAACCGGGACATTTAATTATTTATATTGATTACTTATATTACATACTGATATTTTATTATAAATATTGATTAAAGTATTCATATACCTATATATTGATCATTTATTTTACAAAATACTTATTAACAATTAATAAGAATATTTATCAAATATATAGAAGTGATATAAATAATTCTTCAGTTTTGCTTGAGAATTCTATTCTTAAACAAAGACTAATCGTCTATTTGTATTCTTTTGTATTGTATGTGTCTATATGTATGTATCTATATGTATGTATCTGTGACACATATACATACATACATATTTATACACGCGCGTGTGCACACACATGCATATATATTCTTGTCACGCAATCATTATTTTTGTGATATCCATTCTTAGAATCGTTTCTTTAACATTTCTCTTTTATATTATGCACATCTAAATTTATGGTTATCTAAACATTCTTTATCTGCATCATATATATTGTTTCGTTGATTTACTCATTTATTTCACGCATAATGATAATAATAACAATAACAACAACAATAACATCAATAATAATAATAACAACAACAACAGTAATAATTAGAATGAAATATAACGATAATAATTAGGCTTTCTTAGAAAAAACTTTCGAGTTTCGGGAGAATGATGTATGGATGTTTATATTTGTGTGTAAGGGCTAAGGGGATGAGAGGGATGATAGTGAGAGAGAAAGAGAGAGGAAGAGAGAGAGAGAGAGAGAAAAAGAGAGAGAGAGAAAGAGAGAGAGAGAGAGAGAGAGAGAGAGAGAGAGTTTGTCAAAGTGGAACGTAAAATTGAATATTTCAAATATTCATTATTACGTGCAGATTTTCCCCCTCAAAACGAAATAATTTTTTATCAATTAATCTTTACAACTTAGTGAAAAAAATTCAAATAACTGGTTCAATTACACTTACCCACTACTTTCAACACTTTCATTTTCGTTTGTCACACTATATAATTTCTAAAGAGTATCGAAATGATCAGAAATAATAAATAATTAAGTAAATATTTAAGAGTGACGAGAAAATTTAATTATATTATATAATGTATTAGATATAATATATTAGATCGACTAATAAGTAATGTCGTTATTTTTCATACCACTATTTATATATTGGCATTTCTCAACTTATTAAATGTTCAATGTGCCGTGAAATGCTATTTAAGTCGAAGCGTAAAAAGTTAAAATTAATTCGTAAGTTTTACAGAAAGTTCTCGTAAAGTTGTTGCTCATAAATACAGGCTTATCTTTAAAACAATATACAGTGACACCAGTTTCCAATAGATTTTTACAAATTTTATATTAATATTAGATCGATAAAAAATTGAGAAACATTGATTTAAACAATCCCAGTCTTTTTATATTAATTATTTATATGAAACAATATTTATTTATTATCACGTAATATTTTGAATTATATTTAACAATATATTCCAGTTTTATCAGCTTTTCGTGTCGGACTTCAATCTGCAATCGACTATAAGAGTTCTGGAAACAATGATACCTGGTCTATTTATCATCTATTGTTATTTTAGCGTTTACTTTGATTTACTAACAGTTCGTATTAATTATTTCTTCTTGTCAAAAAAAAAAAAAAAAAAAAAAAGAGAAAAAAAAGAAAACTAATTTTTACGGGAAAAAATATGTCGTTTTAAGGTGAAATTATTGTACGTTCATTTTAAGCTTGATTATGAGGTGTTATCGGACGAGGAGGAATTAAACATTATGATAAAGTACACAAACCGAAGCAAATTATATGTGTATCTTATAGTGGGTAAGCGAAAAAAAAGGAAGGCAAAAGAAAAGGAAAGCAAAAAAAAAAGAATTTCATGTAAAAAATAATTATAATTAACATACAATATTTCAATGATGTAAATATCTTCTCGTTATTACAGTTCTCATCATTCTCTATGTTATTTCAATAACGTTTCCAAGTATAATAAACGTATTTCTCTATATTTTTGGAACATCGGATGATATTAATTTAACATTACCTTTTCCCGTAAATAATGTGTTAAATGCGGGATTGATATATTACAGTTTGCTTATTTATCAAGTAATAGCACTCTTTATAATAGGAATAATAGGAAGTGCGTGTTATTCATTGTATTGGGTATTAATACAACACGTATGTGGTCAGTTTAGCGTTATAATGTAAGTATGTATTTTATTTAAAAAGTATGTTTGTTTTTATGTTAATATCTATCGGATTGAATAATAATTGCTTTTAAAATTTTGAATATAAAAAATAATTTACGATTAATTCGATATTATGTATGTAAATGTAAATATTGTTTTGTTTGCTTTTGTTCCTTTTTTTCTGTTTTTTATTTATTTCTTTTTGTAACATATTCATTGTAGGTGGAAAATACATCGACCTTTTAAAAATGACAAAAAACACGTAGAAAATGATTGGTGTAATACAACATCTTTGGAAGAATGGAATTGGATAATCGATATAATTAAGTGTTATACAAGAATCACGGAGTTAGTGAGAAATAATATTTTTATGAAATTAATTTTTTAAATATTTCCTTTTATTTTTCCTCTTACTCCTTTTCAAAGAATTTCAATAAATAATATTAGATATTCTAAAATCGTAAAATTCTAAAAATTGTAATTTTAAAAATGATTTAAACATAGGTATACGATAATGCAATATATTTTTGCATATGTTATTAAGAACAATATGGTGAATATATGAAATATGAGAAATATGTATAAGAAAATTCATAGTTGAAAGGATATTATTGAACAAATATGTTTGTTTTACAATTAAAAAATCTCATCTTTAAATTTTATTAAATTTTATATTAGCACAAGAGTACCTTTGCAATATACTAAATACGTTCCTTTACTATATATATTATGATAATAATTCTTTTTTTAATTTCCTGTTCAAGACTCATTGATTTGATAAACGATTATTGCAAGATGAATTACTTAATTGCAGTTTCTATTTCAATGATACTCGTTTTCTTCAATTTTTTATATGTGAGTAATAATACAATTATTTGATTCATATGCATATTTGCATATATCATAAAAAATTATAGAGGAATATTTTTTTTTTCATTTATATTTAATCATTATCTTATTTTTAATTTTTAATTTTTAATTTTTAATGTTTTCTTTGCTTTCAGATGCTTCAATTATCTATGGTATTGCAAAGTACAAGCGAAATAATCAAATATATCATTTACATGGCAGGATCAATTTCTATTATTTATATTACTTTTTACGTTGGGCAATTGCTTATGGATCACAGCAATGAGACTTTCATGGAATTGTAAGACTGATATATACATACATAGATTTATATACAGCTAAATGCCATATTCAATTGAATTAATTTAAAATGTGTTCTCATAAAAAAGTTATTAATTGTTAAATATGAGAAAAAAACCGAAATATATCATTTTGCAGATGTCAAATTCCATTCTATACATTATCCATAAGAACTAAAAAATTGCTATTATTATTATTAATAAGGAGCATAAAACAAAGTACGATTTCAATCGGTGGTATCTTTATAGCATCGCACGAAATCTTTGCGACAGTAAGCAGAATGTTGTTTTCAATCATTTTCAAATACTCTTTATATTAACGAGAATTACATTATTCCAGTTAATACAAAAAGCTTTTTCCTTTGCTACGGTTTATTACAGCATGTTATAAACCAAAACAATCTTATGACAATGGAAATACGAGACCAATTATTATACGCTGAAAAGATTCTATTTTTTTCCAAGAAGAATATAAATATACTCACATTAATTAGATAAGATGGCAGTCATAAGTAGTAAAGTATATATTGCTTATCAAAATTCCATTGTATTTTTTTAATCGTACTGACATTCCAATTACCATATCTATATTTTCTCAAAAAAAAAAAAAAAAAAAAAAAAAAAGGAGTGCACTTTATATTTCAGCAGAATACTTTTTCATTTATGTTACACTTATAATCCAACACTTGTGTTGGATATGAGGAGTTACGTTATCTAATCGACTAAACTGTTTATTTTGACATTTGCTAATCCTTAAGCGAGTGTCCCTTACGGCGATCGGGCGCCGACTGAAAACGGTTACTATCGAGCGACGCTTTTGCGCATGTTTCTCGACTTACAAAGGCAAACCATACAACACCTTTCTTTTCAATCGTTGGGAACAATCATCTGTTTTCATATTTTACCGTATTTCGAAGTATTCGATATTATAATTGTCGAATGGGGAGTAATATTCGAACGTTACATTCTATAGGTTCAATAATTATGATAATATTTTTTGTATTAATATATAACAAAGCGTTATACCTACTGTAATAGACGGCAATTAGAATGCAGAAGAAGGGTAAAGTTTATTCGTCAACTCTTTTTGATAAACGCAAGACACTTCAGAATGTTACCAAGAGGTCTTAATTACTATGAACAGCATTTTCTTTTTTCAAATCGATTAATCCTATTTGTTCTGGGATTAAGATGCCGTAGTCAGTTGATCATACTTTGTGTAACAGTTTTTTATTTATTACCAATGATAGTTCATCAGGTAAATGTACCTGTCTTAAATATATAGTGATATTGCTCTAATATGATTCTAGTAATTAATATATTAACGTAATTAATATTTTTAAAATATTACATGAATAGTACATAGAAATTTTGTTAGTAATATTATTGTTTTTATTATGTTATATATTATATTTGGGTAAGTTTTCATTTCATTAACGCGTAATAATTTGCTATTTTCTTCTTCGATAAGCTTTTTTATGTAAATTAATATTTAATATTTGAAAAAATTCGTATTATATATTTAATATCATTTTAAACACAAATTGAAATCTATTATTTTTTTTTAGAATTTTGTATGAAAAATCCGGTTTAAGCAAAAGATCACTTTAATCTTTTCTTTAAGTTAGTTACATTGTATCATATATTAAAAGTACAATATCTTCGAAACAAATAAAAAATAAGATATAAAAAATTTATTGTCTGCTATATTAAATTTTGTAATAATCATGAAAGAAAGTATTCAGTTCAGTAAAATAATTTATTGATTTGTCATATAATTATTTATGTAATTTTCAGTAAACAAAACTACCCATCGTCAATCGACTATTACTGTTTATTAGCTATTTTTATAAGATCAGATATTAATTATAACGTCAGATTTCAAAAGAATTCCACAATTTTAGTTCTATCAGCTCTACACGACAGACAAGAAGCAGCAACCGTCTATCAAAGTATTTGAGTCAATGATACCTAGTTTATATATAATTTATTGTTATATTACCGTTTATTTTAATATAACAACGGTTCGTATTATTGTTTTAGCATTAATTTTCATTCTTTTCAAACATAATTATTTACAAGATAGTATGTTTATATTTCAGATCAAATTATTATTTGCTCATATCAGATATGATTACGAGGTTGTGAGGAATGAAATGGAACTAAATATTATGGAAGAGTACACGAACAAGAGCAAATTGTATGTGTATGTTCTTGTGGGTAGGTCAAATAAAGTGTGTTTATATAATAGTAAAATTATATTGCAAATATCCATTTTTTCTGTTTTGTTACAGTTCTCCTCTATCTCTATCTTATTTCAATAACGTTTCCAAGTATTTTGAACGTCCTTTTGTACATTTTTGGAACAACTAAAGACGTTCATTTAACATTACCTTTTTTCGTTAATAGTGTTTTACAGGCAGGATTACTTTATTATAGTTTGCTTATTTATCAAGTATTAGTAGTCTTTATTTTAATTACAATAGGGATTATTTTTTATTCATTGTATTGGGTATTAATACAGCACGCATGTGGCCAATTGCGTGTTATAATGTACGGGAAAGTATTATTGCTTTTATCTTAAATAACATTTGTTTATAATTCCTGCATTGAAAGATTTAATAGAAAATAGTAATATATTTTATTTTATGAATGCAAGGGTTATTTAACGTGTTAATTGTAGAATGAATATACGTGAACCATTTAATAATGATTATAAACTTGTACAAAATAATTGGTGTATTACAACACCTCAGGGAGAAAGAAAATGGATGGTCCACATAATTAAGTTTTATACAAGAATCACGAAGTAAGTTTGAGATAAATTTTGTGTTAATTAAATTTTTTTTTAATATTTTGTCTTTCGCTATAACACGACTGACAATGTTCGTTTCAATTATCTTACAATTTTTTTTGTAAAGATTCCAACGCATTTGTAACTATTTAAGATGCATGTCATTTGTAAAAAAAATTGTGTTATTTTCAAAATTGCTGTTATTTTTTAATCTAAAGTTGGATCAAGTCGGAATTTTTTGTATATCTTCGAATCGTGTAATTTGAATTTTGATAAAAATTTTAAATTATTTTATTTAATCGTCATTGCTCTCGAATGATTAGTAAAATATTTTTTTAAGTATTTTACAAAATATATCCAAGAAACGTATACGAAAATATTTTGGAAATGTCTAAAAAAAATATAAAAAATATTAAAAATTACAAACAAAAATAATAATAAATTATTTTTTGCCATCTTTTTATTAAAAAATCAATTTCTTCCTGAGTTGCATATGTTTAGCTATTTTCTGTAAAAGTATGCATTAGTTTGAACATTTATAGTATGTATACCTAAATTATGTATTATCACAATTAATTTCCATTTTTTTTCTTTTCAAGGTTTGTTGAATTATTGAATAATTTGTCCAAGATGATTTACTTAATTGCTGTTTTTATTTCGATGATGCTTGTTTTTTTTAATTTCCTATATGTAAGTAATATCTTTGAAATATTTACTAAATAATTATTTATTTTAAATAGCATATGATTTGTACTTAAGTATTAAACATTAAATTTTTGTTTAATATCTGATTATTACTATTCATACACACATGCGCAACCTAAAATATTTACAGTACTATTTCCTAAGTGTATATTGATATACGTGCGCAACGTCAGATTTCTTACCTCAAGTATCTCACTTCACTGTACTTTCACCTAAGAGCTACATATTCCTAGTGGGTATATCTGTTTCTGGGAATTTCTTGAATAATCGTTAAGAAAACGAATAAATAAAGAACATATTGTCACCTTTGTCCGAGTTTAGGCGTTATAAGTAAATTACTTAGTTTTCGATAATGTATCGAGCCGAGTATCAAGCTTTCAAAAAAATCAATACAATATCCATGGGTCCATACGGGCACCACGACAAATTATGCATGAAATTAGTTAAACATTTTGAACGAACTATCCCGACATGCTCACTAAGAATAAGAATATTGCTTTCCTGTTCAAGTATTTTTTACTTTAATTTCTCTTTTTTCATTTTCCTTTCCTAAATTATTAATGCCTTCACGGATAGTTGGAAAAAAATGTACAGACAGTCGCATCCAAACATTCGCATTCATCATTAAGACAAACAGATCTTACCAATAATACCAACTATGTTTTTAATAAAGGTATTCAGTACAAAATCGTAATAGTTAACTTTACATCTTTCCAACTCACAACATTTAGACCTTCAAGTTTTATATACATTAATAGCTATAATTTCTCAGAAAAAACCAACAACACTAATTACATGTTATTACATATCAATTACATCATATCAACAATTGCATCATAACTCGGCAAATATATTACAATTTACACTATATTTCTTATCTCGTATTTACTTATGAGTTTCGCGGGATCCTTCAAAATAATTTACATTGTCCCATCAATTTGTCGGAACGTAGCGAGCGATATTTTGCTGATAGCCTTCAATATTTTGCTATTATCCTAATGCCACCTCCTTTATTTATCGTGACTAGTGGGTCTACAATTCTGACGATTAGAAAAACATAGGGCAACTTTCTCTGTGCAAATATTATCATTGCTGGTCCGGTGCGAGAAGCGTGCCTGAAAACGCATTCGTAGTTGCGCTCCTCACGATACAACTTTAAGCATTTCGTTTATATATCTTTTATATATACATATATATATGTAAAGAAAGTATACTTTCTCCAGGTAGATTTGTCACGCGTCTCATGGCCCGCCCTTCCTTTGTTTTTGTTATCTACAAATTCTTTTGTTACCCACAAAGCGAGCCGTTAAGATTTGGGGAGAGAAACTGGCAGTAAGAAATAGAACGTAGACGAGAGAAGTAGTACGAGAGTAAAATATAAAATTTAATAATAAACGTGAATTGTCGTTTCTTTGTTCACAGAGAAACATATTTCCGTTTGTCACTTCACCCTAATTAAAACGAGTTAAAATAAAAAAATTAAGATATTATAAAACGACAATTCTTTGTTTATAATGGAAAGAAAACTACAGTTTGCATTTAAGTGTGTGGCATCACCAAGCGACAGAAAAACAAACGTGATTGCTATAACCTCTATCACAACTGAGGATAAAGAAAAATACATATTGCCGGAAAACGAGAAATTCGTAAGTAATCACAGCGAACTAATAAAAACGGAAAGTTATAAGAGAATGAAAAAAAGCCTCAATCAAAGAGGCCAGGAGAAAAAAATATGGATTAAATGCACACAGGAAATGGAAAGTACGTATTTCGACGAAAATGGAAACGTAATATTCAATGATCTATACCTAGACGAAGTAGTAGAGAAAGACATAGTAGAACCCGCACAGGAAAAAGAACACCAAATAGATTTAAAGAATATATCGGAACAATTTATGATCGAACAATTTGTGTGCAAACATTCAAATGCAGAACAATGGTTGGAGACATTTGAAAGAGAATGTCAAAGATTCAAAATTAATAGAGATAACACAAAAATCGAAATCCTAAGATTATTCCTTGACAGAGCATGTGTGGATTGGCACTCAGCAACATTAACAGGCTAGTTGGAACGAATGGAAACAAAAGTTCTTGAAATCATTTGCAGACAAGGGATGGAATACAGGTATATACGCTACACCCTACAGATATAAGGAAGGTTCACTGATGGAGTACGCTATGAAGAATGAAAAACTACTACTCGATATGGACAACAATATAGGTACGAAGACCCTGATAATGCTTATAGCAGCAGGACTAACAGAATTTATAAGAAATAAGATAGACAGAGAAAAGTGTCAAAATTCGACAGAACTATTACAGGAGATAAAGAAATGTGAAAATCTGGTAAGAACAATTTTAAAAAGAAGAAAGAGGAAAGACAAGATAACAACAAGAAATTTGAAGAAAAAAGACCATGTAAGAACTGTGAAAAACTAAACAAAGGTATTAGATATCACTCAGAGGACGTCTGTTGGTTTAGAAAAGAAACCAGAATAAACAAAAGCAACTCGATGATAGAAGTAGACCTATGCAAGGAACAAAAAAACGAATAACCACACCATTGATCAAGGTAAAGATGATATTAGAAGAGATGTTAGAAGTAAACGGAACATATGACCCAGGTTCCCAAGTCTCTCTAATAAATTCGAGACTAGTTAAAATAAAAAAAAAGAAAAAGAGATAAAAGATAAAAATAAAATATTTTTAAAAACGGTCAATGGTGTGACACAAACAAAAGGTTTAGTAACCATTAAAATAAAAATTTTCGATAAAGAAGAATACGTTGACGTATTTATCGTAGAAAGAAATGACTTTGAAGATTTTATTATTGGGTTGGATATGATAAAGAAATTCAAACTAACCCAAGATGAAAATCTACAAATATCTCGAAAGAGAGAAACACAGACAAAAGAAAATATAAGTACATTGGATACAAAGAAAGAAATAAAAGAAGTTAAAATAAACTTTAACGAACATGTGAATGAGGACGAATTTAGATCAGATCTGAATCACTTGGATAATACAAAAAAAAACAAAGATAAAAAAACTAATAGAAAAATATAATTTTATATTTGCAAAAAACAAATATGATGTAGGCACCGTTTCGGACTACGAGGCGCGAATAGACTTACTGGTTGATAAATACTGCAGTAAGAGACCATATAGGTGCACTATAGAAGATAAAAAAGAGATAGAAAATCAAGTAGCAAAACTATTAGAAAATAAATTGATCGAAGAATCTTATAGTCCGTTTGCAGCACCAGTAACTCTGGCATTCAAGAAAGATGAGAACAAACGATCACGATTGTGTATAGATTTTCGTGCATTAAACAAGATAGTTACACCACAAGCTCAACCATTTCCATTAATAGAAGATTTAATATTAAAAGCAAGAAACTGTAAATACTTCACCACATTAGATATAAATTACGCTTTCTGGTCAATTCCATTACGTATTGAAGATAGAAAAAAACTGGATTCGTTACACAAGAGGGACACTTCCAATGGACATGTCTACCATTCGGACTAAAAACATCACCAGCCATTTTCCAAAGAATATTATCGAATATTCTAAGAAAGCACAAACTGAAAGATTTTTCAGAGAATTACATAGACGACATATTAATTTTTTCAGTATCATTTGAAGAACACATAGAACACATAGAAAGAGTAATGAAGGCAATAGTAAACGAAGGTTTCAGACTAAAATTTAAAAAATGTACATTTGCAACAGAATCAGTGAAATATCTTGGACACATAATAGAGCACAATACAGTAAGACCAGTAAAGGATAATCTAATTTCAATACGAAATTTTCCTACTCCAAAAACTCAAAAGAACATTAGACAATTTCTTGGAAAAATAAACTTTTATCACGAATACATACCGAAAAGCTCAATACTACTAGACCCATTACATAGATTGTTAAGGAAAAATGAAAAGTTCATATGGTCTGAAGAGTGTGAGAAATCCTTCAAAGGTATAAAAAATCTACTATGCTCTCAACCAGTGTTGCAAATATTTGACAGGAATTTACCAATAAGAATTTACACGGATGCATCACTGGAAGGCATTGGTGCGATATTTAAGCAAGTACAGAGTAATGGTAAAGAAAAGCCAGTAGCATACTTTTCGAAAAAGTTAAATGATTCACAAAAGAGAAAAAAGGCAATTTACTTAGAATGTCTGGCAATCAAGGAAGCGGTAAAATATTGGCAACATTGGTTGATCGGAAAAAAATTCACGATATTCACAGACCATAAACCATTAGAAGGTATGAACATAAAAGCTAGAACAGATGAAGAACTTTGAGAATTAACATATTATTTATCTCAATATGACTTTCAAATAAAATATATTCCGAGAAAAGATAACGCTGAAGCAGATAGTCTAAGCAGAAATCCAGTACTGGAATCATCCGAAAATACGGAAGAAATACTAAGAATAATCAACCTAATAAAAATAAAAGAAATAAAAACAGATCAAAAAGAAAATATAACATTGCAAAAAACCAAATCAAAACTAATAGAAAAAGACGGGATATTCTATAAAAAAATTAGAAACAAAGAAAAAATAATCTTATCTACAGAACTAAGCTTAAAATTAATTAAAGAAATACATTCTGAATGGTGTCATATAGGCATCAAACAAATGATAAGCAGGATATCTCCTTATTACACAGCTAAAGGAATAACGGCAAATATAAAAAAAGTTTGCCAAAACTGCGAAATATGCATTAAGAACAAATCCAGGGGGCAAGGAAAATATGGACGGTTGTCACAACTAGGACCGGCAACGAAACCGTTCGAAATCATGTCAATAGATACCATCGGAAGCTTCGGAGGACAAAGATCAACAAAAAGATACCTTCATCTACTGGTGGATCATTTTACAAGATACGCGTTCATGAGAACATCAAAAACCCAGAGTGCAACAGATTTCATCAAGCTGATAAGTGGAATACTAGAAACCGACAAAATAGGAGTGATACTTGCAGATCAATACCCGGGAATAAACTCAAAAGAATTTAGGGAATTTCTCATAAAAAAGGATACGAAACTGATTTTTACGGCTGTCAATGCGCCCTTTTCCAACGGTCTGAACGAGAGACTGAATCAGACATTAGTAAACAAAATAAGATGCAGAATAAACGAGAAAGGAAAAAAAAGAGCTTGGACAACGATCGCTAGAGAATGTTTGGATAAATACAATGAAACAGAGCATACAGTAACCGGCTTCACGCCTAAATATTTGTTAGATGGCACAATCAACAGCATTCTACCCGAAGAGATAAAAAAAAGAAAAAATGATAAAGAAAATTGGATAAGAGATAAAGAACTAGCCCTAGAAAGAACAAAAAGATCACATGAATATAACAAAAGAATATTTAACAAGAATAGAAAGAATCATCAATTTAACACAGGAGATTTGGTATATATAGAAGATGGCAATAGGTTGAATAGAAAGAAATTAGACGAATTGAGAATTGGCCCTTTCCAAATAATAAAAAAAATTTCAGAGTCTATATACGAAATAAAAACAGGGAAACAGAAACAAGAAACCGGATTCTTCCACATAACAAAACTACTTCCGATATCAGAAGATGGAGAAGAGGACTAAAAATTGTAGACACTTTATCCGTGGGGGGGGGGGAGATGTAAAGAAAGTATACTTTCTCCAGGTAGATTTGTCATGCGTCTCATGGCCCGCCCTTCCTTTGTTTTTGTTATCTACAAATTCTTTTGTTACCCACAAAGCGAGCCGTTAAGATTTGGGGAGAGAAACTGGCAGTAAGAAATAGAACGTAGACGAGAGAAGTAGTACGAGAGTAAAATATAAAATTTAACAGAGTGAACAATAAACGTGAATTGTCGTTTCTTTGTTCACAGAGAAACATATTTCCGTTTGTCACTTCACCCTAATTAAAACGAGTTAAAATAAAAAAATTAAGATATTATATATATATATATATATATATATATATATATATATATAAATATATATGTCTTTTCAGATATTTCAATTATCTACCATATTGCAAAATACAAGCCAAACAATTGAATGCTGCATTTATATGACTGTATTTGTATTTATTATATACATTAGTTTTTACATTGGACAATTACTTATTCATCATAGCGATGACGTTTTCAAAGAATTGTAAGATCATAATATAGACGACTAGAATAATAAGCTCAATTTAATTAATTAGCAACATATTCAAGTAAGCTATTGATCATATATTTAATGTGAATAAAATATATTCTTCTATCCTACAGGTGTAATATTCCATTCTATAATTTTTCTATAAAAACGCAAAAGTTGTTACTACTTTTATTAATAAAAAGCATAAAACCGACAGAGCTTTCAATCGGTGGTGTATTTGTCGTGTCGCACGAAGTTTTTGGCGGAGTAAGTAATATCCTATAATTTAAGTTTTTTTACGAAAATAATTATTTACGTTAAAAGCAAATCAATTATTCCAGATAGTACAGAAAGCATATTCTTTTGCAGCGGTTTATTATAGTACGTTCAAAGATTAAACTATCTAGCAACGATAAAAATAAGAGACTTATTATTTTATGAATAAGATTTTATTAATATGTAAAAAGGATCTAACATACTTACTTGTAGAAGATATGATAACAGTCCTAAATAGTAAAGTGTATATCGCTTATCAAAGTTTCCATCATTTTATTCTAATCGTTCTATTTTTTCTTCCAATTGACATTTCAATCACTATATTTAAATTTCTTCGAAAAAAGAAGTGCACTTTATATTTCTGCAGAATACTTTTTCATTTATGTTACACTTACAATCCAACACTTGTGTTGGATATGAGGAGTTACGTTATCTAATCGACTAAACTGTTTATTTTGACATTTGCTAATCCTTAAGCGAGTGTCCCTTACGGCGATCGGGCGCCGACTGAAAACGGTTACTATCGAGCGACGCTTTTGCGCATGTTTCTCGACTTACAAAGGCAAACCATACAACACCTCTCTTTTCAATCGTTGGGAACAATCATCTGTTTTCATATTTTACCGTATTTCGAAGTATTCGATATTATAATTGTCGAATGGGGAGTAATATTCGAACGTTACATTCTATAGGTTCAATAATTATGATAATATTTTTTGTATTAATATATAACAAAGCGTTATACCTACTGTAATAGACGGCAATTAGAATGCAGAAGAAGGGTAAAGTTTATTCGTCAACTCTTTTTGATAAACGCAAGACACTTCAGAATGTTACCAAGAGGTCTTAAGTACTATGAACAGCATTTTCTTTTTTCAAATCGATTAATCCTATTTGTTCTGGGATTAAGATGCCGTAGTCAGTTGATCATACTTTGTGTAACAGTTTTTTATTTATTACCAATGATAGTTCATCAGGTAAATGTACCTGTCTTAAATATATAGTGATATTGCTCTAATATGATTCTAGTAATTAATATATTAACGTAATTAATATTTTTAAAATATTACATGAATAGTACATAGAAATTTTGTTAGTAATATTATTGTTTTTATTATGTTATATATTATATTTGGGTAAGTTTTCATTTCATTAACGCGTAATAATTTGCTATTTTCTTCTTCGATAAGCTTTTTTATGTAAATTAATATTTAATATTTGAAAAAATTCGTATTATATATTTAATATCATTTTAAACACAAATTGAAATCTATTATTTTTTTTTAGAATTTTGTATGAAAAATCCGGTTTAAGCAAAAGATCACTTTAATCTTTTCTTTAAGTTAGTTACATTGTATCATATATTAAAAGTACAATATCTTCGAAACAAATAAAAAATAAGATATAAAAAATTTATTGTCTGCTATATTAAATTTTGTAATAATCATGAAAGAAAGTATTCAGTTTAGTAAAATAATTTATTGATTTGTCATATAATTATTTTTGTAATTTTCAGTAAACAAAACTACCCATCGTCAATCGACTACTACTGTTTATTAGCTATTTTTATAAGATCAGATATTAATTATAACGTCAGATTTCAAAAGAATTCCACAATTTTAGTTCTATCAGCTCTACACGACAGACAAGAAGCAGCAACCGTCTATCAAAGTATTTGAGTCAATGATACCTAGTTTATATATAATTTATTGTTATATTACCGTTTATTTTAATATAACAACGGTTCGTATTATTGTTTTAGCATTAATTTTCATTCTTTTCAAACATAATTATTTACGAGATAGTATGTTTATATTTCAGATCAAATTATTATTTGCTCATATCAGATATGATTACGAGGTTGTGAGGAATGAAATGGAACTAAATATTATGGAAGAGTACACGAACAAGAGCAAATTGTATGTGTATGTTCTTGTGGGTAGGTCAAATAAAGTGTGTTTATATAATAGTAAAATTATATTGCAAATATCCATTTTTTCTGTATTGTTACAGTTCTCCTCTATCTCTATCTTATTTCAATAACGTTTCCAAGTATTTTGAACGTTCTTTTGTACATTTTTGGAACATCTGAAGACGTTCATTTAACATTACCATTTTCTGTAAATAGTGTTTTACAGGCAGGATTACTTTATTATAGTTTGCTTATTTATCAAGTAATAGTAGTCTTTATTTTAATAACAATAGGGATTATTGTTTATTCATGGTATTGGGTATTAATACAGCACGCATGTGGCCAATTGCGTGTTATAATGTACGGGAAAGTATTATTGTTTTTATCTTAAATAACATTTGTTTATAATTTCTGCATTGGAAGATTTAATAGAAAATAGTAATATATTTTATTTTATGAATGCAAGGGTTATTTAACGTGTTAATTGTAGAATGAATATACGTGAACCATTTAATAATGATTATAAACTTGTACAAAATAATTGGTGTATTACAACACCTCAGGGAGAAAGAAAATGGATGGTCCACATAATTAAGTTTTATACAAGAATCACGAAGTAAGTTTGAGATAAATTTTGTGTTAATTAAATTTTTTTTTAATATTTTGTCTTTCGCTATAACACGACTGACAATGTTCGTTTCAATTATCTTACAATTTTTTTTGTAAAGATTCCAACGCATTTGTAACTATTTAAGATGCATGTCATTTGTAAAAAAAATTGTTATTTTCAAAATTGCTGTTATTTTTTAATCTAAAGTTGGATCAAGTCGGAATTTTTTGTATATCTTCGAATCGTGTAATTTGAATTTTGATAAAAATTTTAAATTATTTTATTTAATCGTCATTGCTCTCGAATGATTAGTAAAATATTTTTTTAAGTATTTTACAAAATATATCCAAGAAACGTATACGAAAATATTTTGGAAATGTCTAAAAAAAATATAAAAAATATTAAAAATTACAAACAAAAATAATAATAAATTATTTTTTGCCATCTTTTTATTAAAACATCAATTTCTTCCTGAGTTGCATATGTTTAGCTATTTTCTGTAAAAGTATGCATTAGTTTGAACATTTATAGTATGTATACCTAAATTATGTATTATCACAATTAATTTCCATTTTTTTTCTTTTCAAGGTTTGTTGAATTATTGAATAATTTGTCCAAGATGATTTACTTAATTGCTGTTTTTATTTCGATGATGCTTGTTTTTTTTAATTTCCTATATGTAAGTAATATCTTTGAAATATTTACTAAATAATTATTTATTTTAAATAGCATATGATTTGTACTTAAGTATTAAACATTAAATTTTTGTTTAATATCTGATTATTACTATTCATACACACATGCGCAACCTAAAATATTTACAGTACTATTTCCTAAGTGTATATTGATATACGTGCGCAACGTCAGATTTCTTACCTCAAGTATCTCACTTCACTGTACTTTCACCTAAGAGCTACATATTCCTAGTGGGTATATCTGTTTCTGGGAATTTCTTGAATAATCGTTAAGAAAACGAATAAATAAAGAACATATTGTCACCTTTGTCCGAGTTTAGGCGTTATAAGTAAATTACTTAGTTTTCGATAATGTATCGAGCCGAGTATCAAGCTTTCAAAAAAATCAATACAATATCCATGGGTCCATACGGGCACCACGACAAATTATGCATGAAATTAGTTAAACATTTTGAACGAACTATCCCGACATGCTCACTAAGAATAAGAATATTGCTTTCCTGTTCAAGTATTTTTTACTTTAATTTCTCTTTTTTCATTTTCCTTTCCTAAATTATTAATGCCTTCACGGATAGTTGGAAAAAAATGTACAGACAGTCGCATCCAAACATTCGCATTCATCATTAAGACAAACAGATCTTACCAATAATACCAACTATGTTTTTAATAAAGGTATTCAGTACAAAATCGTAATAGTTAACTTTACATCTTTCCAACTCACAACATTTAGACCTTCAAGTTTTATATACATTAATAGCTATAATTTCTCAGAAAAAACCAACAACACTAATTACATGTTATTACATATCAATTACATCATATCAACAATTGCATCATAACTCGGCAAATATATTACAATTTACACTATATTTCTTATCTCGTATTTACTTATGAGTTTCGCGGGATCCTTCAAAATAATTTACATTGTCCCATCAATTTGTCGGAACGTAGCGAGCGATATTTTGCTGATAGCCTTCAATATTTTGCTATTATCCTAATGCCACCTCCTTTATTTATCGTGACTAGTGGGTCTACAATTCTGACGATTAGAAAAACATAGGGCAACTTTCTCTGTGCAAATATTATCATTGCTGGTCCGGTGCGAGAAGCGTGCCTGAAAACGCATTCGTAGTTGCGCTCCTCACGATACAACTTTAAGCATTTCGTTTATTTATCTTTTATATATACATATATATATATATATATATATATATACATATTTATATATACTAATATGTATGTGTATATTTGTCTAAATATATGATATATATATATATATATATATATATATATATACATATACATATTTATATATACTAATATGTATGTGTATATGTGTATAAATATATGATATATATATATATATATATATATTGTGGAATGTGTATATATATATATATATATGTATATATGTCTTTTCAGATATTTCAATTATCTACCATATTGCAAAATACAAGCCAAACAATTGAATGCTGCATTTATATGACTGTATTTGTATTTATTATATACATTAGTTTTTACATTGGACAATTACTTATTCATCATAGCGATGACGTTTTCAAAGAATTGTAAGATCATAATATAGACGACTAGAATAATAAGCTCAATTTAATTAATTAGCAACATATTCAAGTAAGCTATTGATCATATATTTAATGTGAATAAAATATATTCTTCTATCCTACAGGTGTAATATTCCATTCTATAATTTTTCTATAAAAACGCAAAAGTTGTTACTACTTTTATTAATAAAAAGCATAAAACCGACAGAGCTTTCAATCGGTGGTGTATTTGTCGTGTCGCACGAAGTTTTTGGCGGAGTAAGTAATATCCTATAATTTAAGTTTTTTTACGAAAATAATTATTTACGTTAAAAGCAAATCAATTATTCCAGATAGCACAGAAAGCATATTCTTTTGCAGCGGTTTATTATAGTACGTTCAAAGATTAAACTATCTTGCAACGATAGAAATAAGAAACTTATTATTTTATGAAGATGAGTTTATTTATACGTATAACGGATCTAACATACTTACTTGTAGTAGATATGATAGCCGTCCTAAATAGTAAAGTGTATATCGCTTATCAGAATTTCCATCATTTTATTCTAATCGTTCTATTTTTTCTTCCAATTGACATTTCAATCATTATATTTATATTTCTTCGAAAAAAGAAGAAGTGTACTTTATATATTTGCATTATATTTTTTCATTTATTTTACACTTATAATACACATTTATTTTACATATGAGAAGTTACGTTATCGATTGAACCGACTACACTGCGTTTATTTTGAAATTTGCTGCTTTTTCTTAAGCGAGTGTCGCTTATGGTAGTTGGACGTCAACTGAGATGGGATGCAATCGAGCAACGCTTCTGTGAATTTCTCTCGAATTGCAAAGATTAAATCGTATAGCTCTCCTTTTTTAAATCTTTGGAAATAATCATCTGTTTTTATACTTTATCGTATTTCCAAGTATTCGATATTATAATTTTTGAAAAGGGAATAATATTCATATATTTTGTTCTATAGGTTCAATGATTATGATACTTTTTTCGTATTAATATTTAACAAAACGTTATATCTACTAATAAACGGTAATTAGAATGCAGAACGAAGAAAAAAGAATATAGTTTATTCGTCGATTCTTTTCACTAAACGAAAGATACTTCACAATGTTATGAAGATGTCTTACGTACTATGAACGGAATTTTCTCTTTTCCAATCGACTAGTAAAATTTATTCTCAGATATCGTTCGAATCAAAGCATCATGTTGATGCCTTGTTGGTATGTTGTGTGGTAATTGCTTATCTAATACCACAGATAGTCTATCAGGTAAACGTATCTATCCTAAATATATTTTTATTATAATAATTAATATATTACCGCACTTAATTTTTTAAAAATGACACGTGTACGGAAAGTAAATTTTGATAACAATGCTAATGTATGTTATTAATTATGTCCGTAAATGTTCATAATAGTACTACCTTATATTTTACTATTTATATTACTTTTTCGCAAAACATCTTTATAAACATTAAAACTTAATATCTGAAACATTTACTATTTTATATTTAATCTTAATTTGAACACAAATTGTTTTTTTCAATATCTTTTTAAAACATTTAGTGAAAAAGTCCGGGATAAACAATCAATCATTTTAATCTTTTTTATCGGTTGGTTAAATGGTATCTTCCTCTTGAAGTACAATATCTTTAATGCAAATAAAAAATAATATTTAAAAAGATTTTCTTCTTATTGTTGTAAATTTTGTGTCAGTCATTAAAAATAAAGTATTCAGTAAAGTAATGTATTGAATTGTAATAATCTATAATTATTTTCGTATTTTTCAGTAAACTTTACTATTCATTGGGTGAAATTATTTCTATTTATTAGGTATTTTTTTTAAATTAAACATTAATTATGTTTCGAAAGAATTTCATAATTATAGTTTTATCAATTTTATACGATAGACAGGAACTTGCAATTGGTTATAAAAGATTCAAGTCAATGATACCTGTCCGATATGTTCTTTATTGTTATAAAGATATATATATATCGTTTATTTTAGTTTAACACGTTTTATATAGATTTTCGTATTAATTTTCATTGTTCTCAAACGCATTTATTAACTCAAAAGAGTATTTAATTTTTAGATTAAACTATTATTTTCTCATGTCAGACTTGACTACGAGAGATTGTGACGAATGAGAAGGAACTAGACGTTAAAAGTAAAGTTATAGTAAAGTACGCGAGCCAATGCAAATTATATGTGTATCTATTTGCGGATAGGTTCAATAAAATAACTATAAATAATAGTAAAATGATATTGGAAATATGCATCTTCTTGTATTATTACAGTTTTCTTTTATCTTTATTTTATTTCATTAATATCTCCATGTATTTGAAATGTATTCCTGTATATTTTTGGAACATGGAACGTTATTTATTTAACATTATCTTTTCCCATTCATAATATTTTACATGTTGAATTGTTATATTATAGTTTATTTCTTTACCAAATAATAGGTGCCTTTATTGTATTAACCATAGGAATTATTTGTTATTTATTGTACTATTATATATATTTACTGTATGACGCTTTTGCAGCACGCATATTCTCAATTCAATATTATATACGATATATAGATGTTTATTTCGGAAAGGATATATGCATTATATTTATATTCAAAAATATCGGATTGATTAATAAGTAATTCAAGAATTTCTAGTAAAAGGTATTAATGCCATTCATTTGGATAAACAATATTCTGATTAATTAAATTTTATGACTTTAAATATTATTTTACATGTTCATTGCAGAAAGAAGGTACATCAATCATATAGGCGTGATTAGCGATATACTCAAAATGCTTAGTGTAGTTGAATAGGAAGAATTGAATTGGATGATCGATATAATCAAGTGTCATAGAAGAATCACAATATCGCTAAGGGTTCGATACTACTAAAGACTATAGTAGAAATATAGTATGATCTGATTGTTCGATACTTTGATTGTTAAAGGAAGAATAATATTTTATTCTATAGACTCGATGATTATGATACTATTTTTATTTCGTTTTACAAATATTACTGCTACCGGTGATGATAATAATTTGAATGTTTTTTATTCATTTCGTTACAGCGAACGTGAGACATTTTGAAATGTCTCGAAGAGATCTAATATACTTTGAATAGCAATTTTTTTTTTCAAATCGTCCAGTTCAATTTTTGATGGGACTGAGTTTCTATCAAAACTCGTACTATCAGCTGTTCGCACTTTGTGCGATAATTTTTTTCGTATTACCATTGATAGCGATATATTATCAGGTAAATATATTCATTTTAAATATATACACTATCATCTTATTATGATTGTAATAGTTAATATTTTATATAACTGAATTATTTTTATATTGAGATATGTTTTCATCATAATATCATCTTATTTATTATTATATTATTTTTGTTTCTCATTCAATTCGAATTTTGATGCAAATTGATACGAAATATTTGAACCATTAATTTTTCTTTTATTATTTCTTTTTTTTTAAAGATAAATTGTTTTTCTATATAGCTTCTTACAATAAAACATGAAAAATACGGTTTGTATCGTATACAATCAAAGTTGTAACAAACGATCGATTTAATTTATTTTTTCATTACATTGTATTTTAATTACATTGTATCATTCTTTAGATGTAGAGTATCTTTCAAAGAAATAAGATATAAGATATCAAAACTTTTAAATTGACTCCATTAAAATTTTATAACAATTTCAAAAAAGAAAATATTATGAACTATGTAGTCCTATCAAATAATGTATTGTATATTCAAATTTCGGTCTATAATTATTTTCGTAATTTTGAATAAATAACAGTACTCATTATTAGTCGATTATATTTATTTACTAGATATTTTTAAAAGATTTCATTAATCAGAAAATTATTAATTATATATAATTAATATTATATATTAATTTTAAAAGAATTCATTTATTATTATGTCAGATTTTAATATCATTTCACAATTCCAGTTTTATCATTTCTACATATTAAACATGAACCTGCTATTGATTATAAAAGTATTGGAGTCGATGATACCTGGCTTACATTTTTTCTATTGTTATATTACCGCTTACTTTGATCTAACAATGGTTGGTATTATTGTTTTCAGATTAATTTTACTTCATCTGAAATATTTTTTAGTTACGGAAATATATATTCACTTTTCAGATGAAACTATTATTTACTCGTATCAAACTTGATTAAGAATCTGTAAATATTATGGAAATATATGCGAACAAAAGTAAATTATATGTCTATATTCCCATGGGTAAGTACAATGAAATAATTGAAAAAAATAATAAAATAATATTGCAAATACACATTATTTTCGTATTGTTATAGTTTTTTTCTACAATTATTTTATTTTAATAACGACTCCAAGTATTTTAAATGTATTTCTGTATATTTTTGAAATACGGAACAATATCCATTCAATATTATATTTTCCTGTTAATATCGTTTTATGTGCAGATTTACTATATTATAGTTTGCTTATTTATTAAATAATAGGAGCGTTTATTCTAATAACTATGAGCATTATTATTTATTCATTGTTTTGGGCACTTATATAACACGCATGTGGGCAATTTACTGTTATCATGTAAGTTTTTAATTCGGAAATAATATTAATATATATTTATATCCAATAATATATGTTTGATTGATTAATGAATAATCTCGGAATTTTTATTAAAAAATACTAGTAGAATTTATTTGGATAAAAAATATATTATAATCAATTTTTAAATATTATCGTTGCAAATATTATTTTAATAATAAATTAAATTCAAATATTACTTTAATTTTAACATGTTTATGGCAAAGGAAAGATACGCCGATTATTTATGTGTTATCAAAGACATACACAAAACGTTTGGTTTAATAAAATATATCAGAAAGAATGGGATTGGATGATCGATATAATTATTCTATTGTTATACAAGAGTCACAGAGTTAGTGCGAAATAATTTTCTTTGAAATTAATTTTTTAAATGCTTATTTTTTTTCATCTTACTCTTAGTAAATTTTTCAAAAATTCAATAAACAAAATCAGATATTCGAAAACATATACGTCAAATTTATAAAATAAATCAAATCAGTATAGTTTTGTACATGTTCTTTAAAAACAATTTGAAGAATACATAAAATATGAAAAATATGTATTAAAAATAATGTAATGGCAAGAATCTTAATAAGAAAAATATTTTTGTGTAATATAAGTTTTACATTTTTTGTTATTTAGCATGAAAGTATACATTAGCATAAACATTTGCAATATATTTTAAATACATGTTTTTTATTATGTATTATCATAATCGATTTTACCTTATTTTCGACTTAAGATTCATAGATTTGATAAATAATTTCTAGAAGATAATTTACTTAATTGCAATTTTTACTTTGGGTCTAGCCATTATCTTTTATTTCTTGGGTCTAGTCATTATCTTTTATTTCTTGGGTCTAGTCATTATCTTTTATTTCTTATTTATAAGTAATATCTTTATAATTGCTACAATATAGTTATTTCATTTAGTGCATGGTTCATTCGACTTATTTATTCAAAAATATGTTTTTTTTATATATCTTATTATAACTTCATTTCCTTTTAAATGTTTCAACTATTTATCGCATTGCAAAGTACAACAGAAATAATAGAAAGTTTCATTTATGTAGCAGTATTTTTATCTGCTTTGTATTACTTTTCACATAGGACAAATGCTTATGTATATATATATTAAATATATATTATGTATATATATGTATATATATTATGTATATATATATATATATATGTATATATATATATTATATGTGTATATATATATATATATATATATATATATATATATATATATATAATGTATGTATTGGGTTTATTAATATTATTAATAAATTTAATTCATTGTATTATTAATAAATTTATTAATTATATTGAGTTCATTAATATTTATTAAATTTAATTAATAGATCAAATTCTATAATTTTTTACACTATATCAATTTTAAGATAAATATACCGTTCTATTTAAAACAAAGAAAATAATGTAATTACTATTTCTGTTTAGAATAAACAAAAAAAAACAAAAAAGTTCCATAGCCACAATAAGAATTCTAGATAATTTTCTGATACTAATTGTAATTAAGAAAAATGATTCAGTTGCAAAGTTAAAGGCATATTGTTTTTAAATAACCGTTGTAACGAAACTTTATATTTATTACGATACGATTCAACTATCTACATAAAAATACATCAACAATTGTATCATACTTCAACAAACATACAAGTGATAACTACAATTGACATGTATATTTGCATATTTATTATTGCACATTTACTTCATAAGGCCATGGAATCCTTTAAAAAAATTCACGTTCTTCCATTAATTTTCATGAATGTGGCTAGCGATATTTTGCTGACAGATTACAACGGTACTTAACACGTTGACTGCCGCGCAAATTTTACGTTACTTGCGCAAAACACCAAAATAAATTTTTTAGTATGCGATGGATATTATGTTCAAATATTATTTACAGCAGATAAGGTGAGTTGTATAAACGTGTCTTATGCAATTTTCGTGGTGGTGTGTCACCGGTGACCTCCAAGGCGCTGTAGACCATTTTGCTCATATGAGAATCCAAAAATGGTAGTAGATTATAATGTAGGGAAATCTTCAGTTGATTTGTCTGATCAAATGACTGCTTATAGTTCATCATTGCAAAAAACTATAAAGTGGTACAGAAAATTGGCAATAGAGCTTTTGCTGAATACTTTTGATGTAAATTCAATGCTGTTATACAAACAAGCAACTCGAAAAAATATTTCAGTCACTGATTTTAAGGTGAAGTTAGCGATGTATTTAGTGAAATGTTTTGATGATGAAGATTCCATTTTATCAAGAAATTGCGTACAGAAAAAACGTCGTCATGAACTTAAAAGGAAACCGGGAAGTATGCGAAATGTAAGGCGATTTTGCAAAGAGTGCTACGAAAAAAATTCAAAACAGCTAGGAAGAATGAGAGAAAAGAATTGCACTAAAAAAGTGGCGATATATTGTGCCGACTGTCCTAGTTCATCCTTTCTTTGCCTACCGTGTTTCAATGTGATTCATTGTTATGTGCCCAAATAATATGTATATTTTCCTTGTATTAATAAAATGCATAAAATAGACCGAGATTTCAGTCGTTGGTGTATTTGTAATATAGCATAAAATTTTTAGTACAGTAAATATAATAACTCCACAATTCGAAATTCTTTTCAAGTATTGTTTATATTAACAACAAACATATTGTTTTATATAATACAAAAAGCATTTTCTTTCGCTGTGATATATAATAGTTTATTGTACATACAGTAAACGATCTTGCGATAATTAAAATATAAGATTGATTATTCCGTGACGATGATCTTTGTTTCAAGAATACAAAATACTCATCCTTATATCAAATATGGAAATAAATATTACAATATAATGTGTATTATTTATATTGTTACATAATGTGTATTTAAGTTTTGTTGACTTTTAATTCAATAATGACATTTCAATAAATGTACATTTTCTCAAAAAAGACTGTATATTTTACATATATATAGTACAGTTTACTTTGTATATTCGCACAACTTTATTTTTTTTTGGGTATATAACACATGACAAGTTACTAAATTGTTACTAAATTCGACTACATGATTTAATTTTTAACTTATGTTGCTTGTTTTATTATCTTATAATACTAAATTGTAATCTCACGTATTTTAATGATCGTAAACGTTCATTTATAATATATTCATTGGAGATTAAAAATACGTAAACGATTTAAAAATGTTAAAAAATATATACAACTTATTTGATGTAGTGGTGAACTTAGGGAACAATCTGATTGGTAGTTAGTTGACGTAATAATAGATTATTCAACTATAAGAGAATCTTTTTTTTATCATTCATTTATTTTAATTAATTTTTATTAATTAAAATTAATCTTTTTCTTTTCTTTTTAAGCTATATTGATTTGAAAAATTTTTGATGTAAGATGATTTATTTATTTGTAATTATTTTTGTAATGATACTCGTTATTTTTTATTTGATAAACGTGAGTAATGCGTAGGCATTAAGCGAGGTTTGCCAAAATGATGAGTCCAAAAAAATCATTTATATATGATAATGTATAATTTATTATTGTTATTAATACATTATTTATTGTTAATAAATTTTCTTTAAGATATCACAATTATCTGCGATAGTACAAAATAAAAGCAAAACTATTGAATGCAGCGTAATCATAGATGAATCTATATTTCATATATACAATATATAATAATATGTTTAGGGTACATTAATGAAAATTTAAAAATGTCATGCTCGTAATATCCCGAAAATTGACACGAAAGACAAATATTTTTCATGGTGAGTATATATTTTTATTACAATAGGAATAATGGAAATAGATTTTACTGGATTGATAAAATCAATATTAAAAAATTTTGTTTGATACGAATTCTAAGACGTAAAATATTAATTGTACACAAAAACATTTAATAACTTTTTACAGATGTCAAGTTACATTCTATAAAATTTCTATAAAAATTTAAATGCTGTTATAACTTATGTTAGCAAGAATTAATAAATTATGCGAGCTCTGAATCATTAGAATTATCGTGGAAATTTTTAAGATGCTTTGTGGAGGGTGCAACATGCTTGCATAAATTCTCTTGAAAACTTTTTATGTTAACAACAAATCTTTTATTTCAGTTAATCTAAAAAGTATTTTCATTTATAATAGTATTTTATACTACGCTTTAAAGAAAACGATAATATCATAATGAAAATATAAATTTTCTTGTTATATATAGAAGATTTTATTTCTTCTAAGGATATAATGTACTCACATGTTTTAAAATTTGATGACCAAATTAAATATTAAAGATAAAATGTTGTAGATCTAAATTTCATTGATTTCACATGTCCTTTTATCAATTTACTATTCGTCAATGTCATGGCTGTAAAACTATAAGAAATCGATTAACTTTTGCTCGAAGAAATGTATTCACTTGATAAAATTCAATACTTCAGCGGTAAAGTTCACTATATCTCATCTACTATTGTATCGATCAGTTTTTCTAATATCTACTACTTTTGTTTAAGCACCTATACTGTTTCACGGTTGGACGGCAACTGACAAGAGCTGCAATTACAAAACGCTGCTGCGCATGTCATGGAAAAATAAAAGGGTAAAATATAATGTCGCATGCTTATGTCAAACATATGGCAAAGGGTTCAATAATAAAGAAGTTTATAAAAGAAATATATTCTAACGTTACGTTTTGTTATGATATTATTTTCATGTCACTGTTTCCTATATAATGCTATCTGCTATAATAAAGAGCTATTAGAATGCGCAATGAAGTAGAAGCGTGGGGTTGGTTAATTGTTTACTTTGAAACAGAGAATACTTGACAATGGCTCTAAGAGGTTCGAAATTTTATGAAGAACATTTCCTTTTTTCGAATAGAGTAGTTAAATTAGTATTGATACTATGCCCTTATCACAATTCAATCCGACCGCTGTTTCAATTTTGTATTATAGTAGCCTATTTATTGCCGATGATTGTACTTCAGGTAAATATTTTTTAAAGTGTATACTTAATTATTATTAATATAACTATTAATATAATTATTAATTCCTTTTTTATAGTTATTAATTAATTCGTTTTAAATTAATCTACGCATGAATAAATATTTAATACAAAAATTAGATTATATACAAATTAACAGGAATATATACTTAATTATTATTAATATAATTATTAATATAATTATTAATTCCTTTTTTATAGTTATTAATTAATTCGTTTTAAATTAATCTACGCATGAATAAATATTTAATACAAAAATTAGATTATATACAAATTAACAGGAATATATGTGTATGCGTATATATATATATATATATATTAATAGGATATATTAATATATAGATACACACACACGCACACACACACACACACACACATTAATTATTTCTGAATATATATTTATTTTGTTCTAAATTGGATTTACAGTGCATTAACTTTTCACAATTACAGTTTTATTATCTTCTCATGTCGAACATTAAATTGCAATCGAATTTAAAATTGCTGCAGAAGATGTTAACTAATCTATGTATTATCTGTACTTATAGCATCGTTTACTTTCGTTCCGGAACAGTTCGTATTATTATTATTATATTACAAGCATTATCAAATTTTGATGTATTTATATATATATGTATATATATGTAATTACGAGGATGAATCTTTTGAATTCTAGATACAGAAATTGCTAGCTCACTTTAAAAATGATTATGAACAGTTTCTGAATAAAAAGGAATTATATATTTTAGAAAAATATATGGGACAAATTAAATTATATACAATTATTTTTGCGGGTAAATACGTCTATGCGAATGATTGTATCCTGCAAATAGACATTGCATATAAACTATTTTACAGGTATCTGCTACCTCTATGCTATTTCATTAACGATTCCAAGTCTTTTAAGTGTTTTCCTGAATATTTTTGGAACATTAGACAGTGTACATGTAATCTTACCCTTTCCTATTAATAATGTTTCTAATGCAGGGCCAATATATTATAGTTTGCTTATTTATCAAATAACAGCAATCTTTATCACTTTGACAATAACTTTTGTTTGTTATTCATCGTATTTAGTAATAATACAGCATGCTTGTATGCAGTTTACTTTTCTAATGTACGTTTTTAATTGAAAAAATAGATTATTTCTTATGCAAGGTATTGTCATTAATGTAAATATTATCTTTTAACTTATTTATTTTAGGTTTAAAATAAGTCAACCATTTAAGGAAAAGATATATAAACAAAAGTTTTGCTGTAATAGAAAAGTTCAGAAGGAACAGGAATGGGTAATAGACATAATAGAACATTACATAAGAGCTACAGAGTTAGTTACATAATAAAAAATTGATTTTGTTTCCTTACTATATCTGATAATAATTTCTTTTTTTTTTGTTTGGAAGATTTGTAGATATGCTAAACAATTTTTCAAAGATAATTTACATAGTTGGAGCTTTCCTTTGCATGGTTCTTATTTTCTTTGATTTTCTTTATGTAAGTGGAACTTAAACAATTGATGAAGTATAAGTATTTAAGAATGAAACATTACTTTCCATACTATTTTTATAAATATTGTTTTTTATTCCAATATATTATTTATCTTATTTTGCATCAATTACTTATAGAATATTTTGTTTAAAAGACTTTGTTACTATGCTCCTTGTTTTCAGATGTTGCAATTACCTGCGATTTTGCAAAATACAAATGAAACGTTTGAATGCTTCATCGTTGTTGTTGGATCTGTATTGATTATTTATATTAATTTTTATATTGGGCAACTGCTTATTGATCATAACAGAGCAGTTTTCCATGAATTGTAAGATACTACGATATGTCATAACTCGGGCATCTTCTTTAATCAAAATGAATACGACTTGTAAAAATGAATATTTCAATATCTTTATTCGAAAGGTTTTCAAGTTGAAAAACTAGAAATTATAATTTTTATGAAAAAAAACCCAATGTTTTTGTTCACAGATGTCAAGTCCCATTCTATATACTTTCTATAAAAACCCAAAAGCTTTTGTTACTTATGATAGTAAGAAGCATGAAGCCGTGCGGTCTTTCAATCGGTGGTATGTTCGTAGTGTCTCATGAAATTTTTGCCGAGGTGAATAAGAATAAATCATTTTTGTTTAAGACATTATAAGTGCAACATGCTTGCATAAATTCTCTTAGAACTTTTTATATTAACAACAATTCTTTTATTTTAGTTAATCCAAAAAGTATTTTCATTTGTAATGGTATTTTATAATACGCTGTAAAGAAAATGATGCTTCTAAGAAAGATATAATGTACAACATATGTTTCAAATTTGGCGAACATTTTAAATATTAAAGATTAACAGTTGTGGATGTAAATTTCGTTAATTTTATAACTTCTATTATTAACTTGCTATTTATCGATGTAATGGCTATAAAACTATAAGAACTCGTATTACTTTTGCTCGAAGAAATGTATTTACTCTTCAGCGATAAAGTTCATAAAGCAATCCAAAAGTAAAAATCAAACTAAAGTTCAAAAGTAAAATTCAATATTTCAACAATAAAGTTCACTACACCTCAGTTATTGTTATATCAAAATTAATATACTGTTATATTAAAATTAAAAGTGTGAGATATGTTTTTCGTTGAATTTATGGGAACATCCACCTGTTTTCATATTTATGTGCATCTCTCTCGAAGGATTCGATAATACAATAGGGTATAGAAATAATATGTGTTAATGTTATGTTGCATAGATTCGATCATTATGGTATTATTGCAATATCACTATTTTAGAGGTAGTTCTATAGACTCTAATAATTTAGAAAATAGTCCTATAGATCCTAATGAAGGAATTATTAGAATGCGTAATAAAGTAATGAAGTAGAAACGTGTGATGTGTTTACTTCACGGCAGATAACGTTAGTTATTTTATAATATGTGTGAGAGATTTTAGTTACTATGAGCAATACTTCTTATTATTTCTTTCCTCTTCTTTTTTTTTAATCTATATACGTATATATATATATATATATATATATATATATATATATATACACATTTAGTTATGTGTTATATTATTATATTTCATTGTAATTCATGTTTTCCTTTTTTTTCTAATTTTTAGATACGCGTTTCGGACCGAACTATAGCGAAGATAGTCGATTTGCACGAAGAAAGTTCCTCCATTTCTTTCTAATTATTAGAGTTATAGACCCACTGATAACGATGAGTAAAGGAGGCGGCACTGGGCTTAACACGTTGACTGCCATGGGGGTCACCGGTGACCGGCACTCGACTTGGCTACAGTGCTGTGGGGACCACTGGTGATCGGCGACGTGACGAATAGTGAGAATACATAATTAGGGTAAACATCGATCGAATACATTTTTTAAATACTACCATTAATTCTGTAGTGGTTTAAAGAAATTAATGCCGTACAGAACATGTAATTATAATTTTATTAATACAAGGAAAATATACATATTATTTGGGCACATAACAATGAATCACATTGAAACACGGTAGGCAAAGGAAGGATGAACTAGGACATTCGGCACAATATATCGCCACTTTTTTAGTGCAATTCTTTTCTCTCATTCTTCCTAGCTGTTTTGAATTTTTTTCGTAGCACTCTTTGCAAAATCGCCTTACATTTCGCATACTTCCCGGTTTCCTTTTAAGTTCATGACGACGTTTTTTCTGTACGCAATTTCTTGATAAAATGGAATCTTCATCATCAAAACATTTCACTAAATACATCGCTAACTTCACCTTAAAATCAGTGACTGAAATATTTTTTCGAGTTGCTTGTTTGTATAACAGCATTGAATTTACATCAAAAGTATTCAGCAAAAGCTCTATTACCAATTTTCTGTACCACTTTATAGTTTTTTGCAATGATGAACTATAAGCAGTCATTTGATCAGACAAATCAACTGAAGATTTCCCTACATTATAATCTACTACCATTTTTGGATTCTCATATGAGCAAAATGGTCTACAGCGCCTTGGAGGTCACCGGTGACACACCACCACGAAAATTGCATAAGACACGTTTATACAACTCACCTTATCTGCTGTAAATAATATTTGAACATAATATCCATCGCATACTAAAAAATTTATTTTGGTGTTTTGCGCAAGTAACGTAAAATTTGCGCGGCAGTCAACGTGTTAAGTACCGTTGTAATCTGTCAGCAAAATATCGCTAGCCACATTCATGAAAATTAATGGAAGAACGTGAATTTTTTTAAAGGATTCCATGGCCTTATGAAGTAAATGTGCAATAATAAATATGCAAATATACATGTCAATTGTAGTTATCACTTGTATGTTTGTTGAAGTATGATACAATTGTTGATGTATTTTTATGTAGATAGTTGAATCGTATCGTAATAAATATAAAGTTTCGTTACAACGGTTATTTAAAAACAATATGCCTTTAACTTTGCAACTGAATCATTTTTCTTAATTACAATTAGTATCAGAAAATTATCTAGAATTCTTATTGTGGCTATGGAACTTTTTTGTTTTTTTTTGTTTATTCTAAACAGAAATAGTAATTACATTATTTTCTTTGTTTTAAATAGAACGGTATATTTATCTTAAAATTGATATAGTGTAAAAAATTATAGAATTTGATCTATTAATTAAATTTAATAAATATTAATGAACTCAATATAATTAATAAATTTATTAATAATACAATGAATTAAATTTATTAATAATATTAATAAACCCAATGTAATTAATAAATTTATTTATAATACAATTAATTAAATTTATTATTAATATTAATAAACTCAACTTCTATTTTATTATAATTATATCTCCGTGTATCTTCAATCTTTTTTGTGTATCTCTTTGGAACATTAGATAACGTTCATATTAATTTCAAGCCCAAGATCACTATACTACAGTTTGCTTATTTATCAAACTATAGCAATACATATATTTGTAATTATAGTCAGTATGTATTATACATACTATTTGTTATTCATACAACATGCGTGTTGTAAATTAAATGTTTTAAAGTATTTAATATAGAAATAATATTTGTTTTAATCTTAACTACTATTGAAGACATAAACGTCATTTTTCGTCAGACTGAAGATACGTCAACAATTTTTAAATAACAAGAAATATAACGAAATGGCTTGGTTAAATAAAATTTTTACAATATGTCTCATTTCAAACGATATGACCAAATATATTCGATCTTATTAGTTTTTATTGGATTAGTATATATTGGATTGTTCGGAAAGTAATTTCGTTTTTTCCCGACAGAGGATTTAATTGTATTTTTTTGCAACCAACTTTACACTTAAGACGCATAATCATTATATATTTTGAGAGCTGATATAGCAAGGCTTATGTGTGAAAAAGTCCAATTGATTCTATGCAGTAGTTTTTGGTTGGTGCCCTTTTAAATATGGAGAGCAATAAACAGCATTTTCGTCATATTTTACTTTTTTACTATAGAAAAGGTAAAAATGTTGTTCAAGCTAGAAAGAAATTAACCGATGTGTATGGAGAAGATGTGTTGACAGTACGCCAGTGCCAGAACTGTTTTGCAAAACTTCGATCCGGCAATTTTGATGTCGAAGATGCACCACGTTCTGGAAGGCCGGTTGAAGCTGATAAAGACACGATAAAGGCATTAGTTGATGCGAACCGGCGAATAACAACACGTGAGATCGGTGAGAGGTTGAATTTATCAAATTCAATTGTTTATGATCACTTGAAAGGCCTGGGATTAATCTCGAAGCTCGATACATGGGTTCCCCATGTTCTCACGGTGAGAAATTTGTGTCGTCGCGTTGACGTCTGTGATTCGCTTCTTAAACGTCACGAAAATGATCCATTTTTGAAGTGCATCATTACAGGGTACGAAAAATAGGTTGTATATAACAATATCAAACGCAAGAGATCATGAAGCAAAAAAAATGAACCGGCTCAAAGCATTTCCAAAGCCAATATCCATCAAAAAAAGGTGATGCTGTCTGTTTGGTGGGATTTTAAAGGAATCGTTTTTTTTTGAGATTTTACTGGATAACACAACAATTAATTCGGAAGTCTACTGTCATCAGCTGGACAAACTGAATGATGCACTTCAACAGAAAAGGCCATAATTAATCAACAGAAAAGGTGTAGTATTCCATCAAGATAATGCGAGACCTTATACAAGTTTGGTCTCTCGCCAAAAGCTTTTACAGCTTGAATGGGATACAATGCCATTATATTCTCCAGATTTGGCAGCTTCGGATTATTTGTTCCCGTCACTGCAAAATTTTTTAGACGGTAAAACCTTTACTTCAAATGAGGAGGTCACCTCGATCAGTTTTTTGCCAGCAGAGACCAAAAATATTATGAGCGTGGAATCATACTACTACCAGAAAGATGGCAAAAGGTATTGGACCAGAATGGCCAATATATAATTTAATAAAATATTTGTTCATTATACGAAAATTATTTTTCATTTTCACAAAAAAAAAACGAAATTACTTTTCGAACAACCCATTAAAATCAATAGGATCGAAAATATTTGACCATATCGATTAAAAGGAGACACCCTTTATAAATTAAACTGGTAAGTATCATTAAGTAAATGAAAAACAATATTCCGACTTTATATAATTAATTTAAAATTTTGTCTTTTAAAAAAAATTCAATTATTTTCTGTCAAAGTCATATTAGTTTTTTACTGATGTCAAACACCATTCTACATTCTATCTACGAAAATTCAAATGCTGTTGTTAATCATGACGGGTGCTTTTAATCGGTAGAATCTTTCTATAAATATAGAATCATCTTAAACTAAGTGTTTTACGCAATTAGACATATAAAATTCTCAATAATTATTGAATTGTTTTAAAATCGTTATTTTTTTCTTTTTATTTCTGATAGCATGCTTTTAAAAACTTGAAAATCTATATATATTAATAATATGTGTGTAATTACGATTCAACTTTAAGGTCATCAAAATGATAAAGACATCCGTTACGTAAAGATTTTTACGTTATGTACAAATTATTTTTGCTGTTCTTATATATTAAATCTAAATAATAAATTTGTTGGAGATTATGAAAATACATATTTATAATTATTATTGTTGGTTAGTGTATCGCTTATTAGTTTGTTATTTTCTCATACTTGATAATCTTTTATTAGTGCTGTTAGGTCGGATAAAATCTTGGATATTGCTTCGTTAATAAAGTTATTTTTCCTTGTACAGGAATTAGTTTTTCTTACTATTTTACAGTAAAATTAAATCCTTCTTTCACTCTTATAAGACTGTTTATTATTTTAGTTTCACTTTAATGAAAGGGTTTTCAATTTTGCGATCATCATGAATTATCGATTTCGTTTTCAGATTGACCTAAATGATAGATCTTGATTATTCTTGATCTTCGATCATTTACCGTGAGATTTTTTCCGTCGAATTGAAATGAAACATAATGAAAAATGATCTTTTTGAACTAGTATATTGATCTCTTACGCAATTAATTAATTGCGTAATTATAATAAATAATTATAAAAACGGATAATGCTCTTCCGGTTTCACATAATTATCTCGATTACAATATCTCCATTTCGTTTATATCGACATCATTATAAATTACATTCGTTGATACTGCTTAAATATTTGATTAGAAATTCAATCAGTTAGACGATAACCATGATTGATAGAAGATAAACTCCACTTATAAGAAAAGAATCATTGATTTATTATCGTTATTACTTTTTTTAGTTTATCGCAATTCAATTCTGGGAGATTCTAATCAATAAAATTGTTGATTTCTTAACGTAAGTAAACATAACGATCATCAGAATTTTTATACATTCTTATTACCGTTAGTCCATGCAAAAATTACAATGTTATATATATTAGAAGTTTTTAAATAATTTTTTAACTGCAAGTAATCTATTTTTTTTAAATAGAAATATATATATCAATTATCGATCTAATTCATCAAGTCAATAGATTCATAATAAAAGTCTGTTAGGTTTGAGTTCAGGCTTATCTAGGACGCAATATGAGCTTGTTTCTCAATATAATAAATAATTTGGGTACTAGTGTAAATAGTTATGTTCAAATGTATATGCAATTATGAGCCTGCATATGATATTTGAACAGAATGTTTCTAAGAGTCGGAACTAGATTTTTGTTTAATTAAAACGAAAATTGAAATATTCGCGTAGCTTTTTGAGAAAAGTAGATACAGGGTACATTGGTCTGATCAAAGCACGATTTTATAACAATGATTATGATAATGATAATAATGTTGTGGAAATGAAAAGCTATAATTGAACGAAATATAAAATATGTAATTTATATATATTATATTCGATCTCATAATGAAATCGTCGCCATTTATAACAAAGCGTTTTTCTAACATTACTTGTCCATTAAAGGCACTAAAATAACGAAAAGAATTTCATAGAAAACATGTGGAACATTCGGCCTTTGATGAACACTATTATGTTCAACTTTCTGGAAATCATTAGGAATATCATGAAAATATTTATTCCACTGCAATACCGAATGGAGAATATTTCTGGTGAGATTGCTCTTGTCACTGGTGCTGCCGGAGGTCTTGGAAGAGCATTAGCTCTTAGTTTAGTTAATCATGGTGCCATCGTTGTTATTTGGGACATCAACCAAAAAGGTGAGTTGACTTTGATAATATATTTTAACCCCTTCTTAAATCCTTAATTTATTCGAAATAATAGATAGATGAGTAACGCGTATTATATTTGTATTTTATAGGCATATATTTATTTTTATACACTTTTCCTAACTATAGTATGACGTAACATCTAATTTTTTGTTTGTTTTCATTATGTCATACAAATTCATTTCTGCTTACACATTTATGCTTACTGTAAGGATGAAAATAGTAATAAGTTAAAGTACATCGAAATATGTTTCAAAAAGAAATTTAATTACACTAGAAACCGGTTTAACGTTTGATTATGGAAATTATTGAAAATAATATATTTTCGTATTCTTTTGACAGAATCTTTTGTTCGCATTCACTGTTAATGCGAAGCATAATCTGATGTATATAAAAAATAACCAGAAACATAGGCGTTTTTGGATCCAACCTTACACGGCTTTTTTCAACCTTACGATGAATACAATATGCTCTCAAATCTTGGCGATCTGTTTCTGAAATTGCCCATATACATATATTTGTTTATCTATTTATTACTTTCTGTACCGTATTATGAAAATTCAGTGAAAATGACATGAACAAGTAAAATAACTTTCTGAGATATATATATGATTATAACTGAGATAAATACACTCAGTAATAATAATATTTTTAATTATTGTAATTAAAAATATTAATTATTATTATAAAAATTTAATTATTTTAATATTTTTAATATTTTAATTATATACTATGAAATACTATATATTTATCTTTTGTCGAATTATGTATGAAAGCAAAATACATAGATGTATCTTTCTTCTATTATACTTTTAATTTCTTCCTAACAGTGTTTCCAACTTTGACTAAAAGCATATCGAATAAAAACATCTAAATATATTTAATTTCGTTCGTCAAATGATGCATGTATACAATTTACTCATTAAATCGGCCGAGCTGAATATTTATGAATAGTTGTGACAATTAACTGAAGACTTATAAGTTTGGAATTAATTAATGATTAGAGAAGTATATAAGAATTATTTTTTTTCGAAAATTGTCAAAAGATGCTTACATAAATGATTGATTTTCTTTCGTTATCTTTCAGGTATCGAAGAAACGATGGAATTGATAAAAGCAGCGGGTGGTACTTGTTATGGATACGTTTGCGATGTTCGTAATCGCGATGATATTTATAAAATGGCTGAAATAGTTAGAGAAGAAGTTGGTAAGGTGAGATGACATGCAAAACGTTGTTAGATGTTTATTGATGAACATAGCGAAAAATGCTGGCGATTTGCACTAGAACAATTTTCCGAGAGAAATTTCTTCTTGAGATCGATGGATTATGGAATGCAGGCGTTCTCGTGCTAACGATGTACTTGCTTAGAAAATGATAGTAGATAACGTTCTAATACGTTGGATTTTCTTAAAGGATCAGATTAGCCATTTAAGTTCATTTATAGTTTTGTCGATTTTTAGGGTCATTTAAGAGAATTAATATTTGAAGAATTACCGTTAATATTAGTTGAAAATTTTTGACAAATGATCAATAAAGCTAATTTTTTTTCATTTATATCGTGATAATCTTCGATTGTTCTGCATTAAATTTCGGGATATTTTCTAATTTCTACGATTATAAGTTCAATATCAATTTAATAAGACACTATGATTACCGGTGAAATATTGTAACGCGTCGTTCGGCACCTATCTCGTATAAATTTTGTTGTTAAAGAATGTCAAACTCACGCTTTTATATGTAAATAGTAGAATATTTTTATTCAAATATTTATTTAATTTGTAGGTAACTATTTTGATTAATAATGCAGGTGTGGTAAATATTGGAATTTTCTGGAAGACTTCGGATGATCTTCTTAGTCGTCTAATGGAAGTAAATATTATGAGTCAATTTTGGGTAAGAAAAACAATAATATATCCCCTATACCTTCAATTCTAAACGAAATCATTTAGTATAATACTGTTTAATGTTATTGTTTATTAACAAAAATATAATTCAAACATTGCGGTGGATTACAGATTCGAATAAAGATAGTGATATCTAAACGTACCATATCGTTGTAAAGTGAACTGTTTTTCGACTATCCTTAGGTTCACAGTTCTTTATTTTTGATCCTTCAAGCCCTTTGAACATATAAGAATTATCATCAAAATTGTCAGTTAGAATTTCTCGAAAAATTTTTACAGGTACTCTTTATATTCATGATATATCCTTGTATATATATGTCCGTGTGCATATCGTTGTACAGCAAGTTGAATCGTTTATAAGGTTAATTAGAGGAAATTTCATGAATTGTTTTTACTGGTTATTTGCATGAATTCATTAGCACTATCGTCTATCATTTCCAAAAGAGAAAAAAAAATAGTAAATTGAAATCTGATAGACACCCGATTGTTTTTGAATGAAATCAAAAGAATGTAGTCGTTTTGATCGTGACAGAATTAATGTAAAACCAGTTATCCATTTCTACATGTAAATTCGGAGCGATTATACCGAACAATCGATTTGCTGAGTGTAGATGACCAAAAATCAATGAAAAATCATTTTGGCTTACTAATTCGATTCAGTACCGCAAGAATGTTCAAACGTATATAATCGTCCGATGACAAATATTTTCTTCATGATAATAATGAAACATATAAATTTGTTGCAATTATATGTATTCCTATTAAATTTCTTGATTCTTATAATAAAAAAGTCTTTTTCAGACAGTCAAAGCATTCCTTCCGGCAATGATGGAAAGCAACAAAGGCCATATTGTGAACATAGCGAGTATAGCAGGTCTCATTGGATGTTCGGTAATCGTAGATTATTCTGCGTCTAAGTATGCAGTTATTGGTTTCAGTGAAGCATTACAAATGGAATTAGACGTATGTATTTTGTTTAATTTAGTATATTTATTTACTGATAGAAATATCGATTAGTTGGCTACATTTTTAATTCTATATTATTTTTTCATTTCTGTTTATATATTTTATTTAGTTTCATGGACATGACGTTAGCATTACATCAGTATGCCCGACGTTCATTGACAATACCGGCATGCCAGCAGCTAAATTCTCTGGGTAGGAATGTTTAATACAAGTAGAGTTAATTATTGTATAAATATGATAAAAATAAATATTTGTTTCAGGCTTGTTCCAATTGTTAGTCCGCAATATGTTGCTGAAAGTACTATTACTTCCATTCGGTGTAATAGGAAGTTTGTTTTGGTGCCAAATTACATGTACTTTCTACTATTTTTTAAATGGTATAATAGATTTCTCAGAAAAACTTTATCTGCACAATTGTAACAGTTTTCTTTTATTTTTATCGTTTACAATTTCAATAACAAATCTAAACCAAATTTCAGGATAATACCACGTCATATCTACCATCAAATATTTAAATTTTTAACGCAAATGGAACCAACTGAATTTTATCCAATAGAAAGTCAAGAAAAATGTAAAACACATCTTCCAAACGCAAGTAATGTTGTCATTACATCATAACAACTAAGCAGTTTTACTTAATTTTTGCGAAAAGTATCATTTACTGATATGTAAATATTTCAATATGAATATATGGATTATAGAATATGAATAAAGAGGAGAATCATCAATCGTAAAATTATCAAATAAAAAGAGTTCATAATTTCGGAATAGATTATCGGAAACGAGTATAATTTGTTTCTTACAATTTATTTATCTTATAACTAAAGTCCCAATAGCTTGGTTATTACGTCAATAACCCAATCTATATTTGAAGCTCCCATCTGTGTGTAATTGTTTTAACTTAGGTCAAGACACATGTGTACTCGAGCGATAAAATTACCAATCCGGTTTTCATTTCAAAATACCGCTCGCGGCATAATGCTAAATTAACAGGAGAGCATAAATTCCTTTGAAGGAACATCGTGAGGTAGATGAGGGATAATATATTTAGTAGATATTACAGTATATTTATTGTAGTATGATACAATTGTCGTTGTGTTCTTGAGTTATGATTCGCATTGGCTAGTTCTGAATTAATGAGATAAAACTCGGATGTTTGTAAGTTGTGAATCTGAAGTATATAAGTTAGACTGCTACGATTTAGTTTGTGCTAGACACCTTCCTTTGAGGCATAGCCAGTTATGTTGATAAGACTCGACTGTCCTACTGGTGAGTGCGAATGTTTGGGTGCTATCGTCTGCGAATTTTTATATGCAATGGAACGTATTATTTGTTGTATCGTTGATAATGAACATGAGTGATCTGATTTATTTTCTGATCTGATTTATAGTTTATTTTGTATCGATATAAATTGTTATATAATTTTTTAATTTTTCTGATTTATTTGCACTAACTTAAAAAAAAAGAAATATATATATATATATATCTATATATATATATCTATATATATGTAGGAATTTCACTAGGAATAACACTAAGACCGTAATGTCTTTCTGAAATAAATTTATTTTAATACACGGAAGGATGCACATATAAAGAAGGAAAATTATAAAGCAAAGGTAAAATATATGCACAATCTCTTATGAAATATCTTTTTATTATCGAAAAGGAATTACTCTTCTTATGTATCTTTTCTCTTACTCCTTTTTTTTTCCAATCCTTACAACTCTTTTCTTAATTTCTACCGATGTATTATACTGTACCTTACTATGTATTTATCTTATAACTAATGTTCAAATACTTTTGCTGTTATACTTTACGAACCAACATTTGAAGCTACCATCTATGAGTAACAGTTTCTTAACTTGAGTCAAGGATAGGATACATGAGCATCCAAGTGATAAATTGATCAAACCGGTTTTCCTTGGATAGAAAATAATTCAACGATATTTTTGTTAATGTGTCAGTTGTAAACTGTGTATTAATATTAGGTATACGTATCTCAAATATGTAGATACATATGTTTGGTAGAAGATACCAAACTGGCTAGAAAAATGTTTTTATATGTATCTGAGATATGCCGGTCAACAAATTAACTGAAAAACGGAAAGGTTCCAGAAGGTTGCTAATCGTACGTGTGGGTTTAAACATAAGGTTATCCATTCAGTACATGAATAAAGAAATGTTAAGTTCTAATAGTAATTGGTTATGTGCATCTTGCAGTTGCGTATGGTTATGGAAAATATAGATCTGGGATATTAGAAGAGAGAGAATGAAAAATAGCGTCGTAATTGAATGCGAAAGAGAGTTTTGAGTAATGTCCATCGATTGACGTACGAGTGGAACAAGTTAGGAAGGACAACCAGCAAAGCAAAAAATTAACAGAGAGACAGATGGGACAACGAATAGCGAAGAGCGAACAGTGAACAGCATATGATATTATTCATTTTGTAATTTTTTAATTAAATATATTTTTCAATACAGTATATTTGGTGTACGTAGTCGAGTAGAATATTGTTTTTTTAGCGTTGAGCCGGCCTATTAGTAGGGTAAAAATTAACCCGCTATTTGTTTTTAACAGCTTTAATTATATTTTTTCTCATACACACACACACATATTTCTGCACCTATATACTTGTGTAGATTTAATATCATATATTTTTATTAAATATATTAATCAAATTATTTATTTTTTTTAGATTCTTATTGTATTTTTTATATTGTAAATCGGTTAGTTGACAATTCTTATTAGATTTATATTAACTACTTCAATTTGATCTTATTTTCTTAATCTGTGATGAGGAAAATATACGCGTTCGTAGAAACTAAACAAAGATAACAGTTTGTTCTTATTGTCAATAGAAAAAATATAACAATTTAATATAACAAATGAACGTAAAATATTAATTGCAATTGAGTACAAATTGTTCAGTTGAAAAATATTTATAAGAAAATGTAATTAATCGAAAAAATGTATTATACAAAATAAATGCAACAGGATTGTCAATCGCGAAAATTTCATAAAAAAGGAATAGACCCAGTGGATTTTTTTAACTATAACGACATCGACAACGAGGAAGGTTTATTTTTGTTTTTTCTTATTTTTTTTTGTTATATTTTTATAATAACTACGATTTTGATAAAAATCAATAAAAACTATTGGACGTACGTTGTTCTCGTGATCCATACGTTGCACTTACTCAAAAGATCAGGTAATTTATTGGATTTATGGAAAGAATCATGCTCGCGTTCCTTTTGTTTCTTTGGCAAAAAGATCTCGCTATTTTCTTTCGAAATCAAATAATTTCCATTTACCGTTTTATGCATGATGAAATAAGTTACCACGTTTTTTATTGATGCATTTTTTGATTTTTCCCCCTTCTCTCTCTCTCTCTCTCTCTCTCTCTTTTGCACATTCAATCATGCTACTATTTTATATAGACGAAATATTTTATATAGACGAAATTTATATTGTAGTCGCAGGAAAAAGAGTGAAAAGTGAAATTGTTATTTATTTAAAATAAATCATGAAGTAGAAAAAGCAATAATTGAGAGAGAGAGAGGGGGATAGAGTGAAAGCAAGAGAGGGAGAGAGGTAGAAAGAAATTTCGATCAATTATATGTTATATTAAAAATATCGAAAACAACTTATTTATATGAAAATGTTCTTTTATTCTAATTACATTGAGTCGTTTACAAGAAACGAAACATATGGATTATGATTATTAAAATAAGAAATAAAATGTTATGTTTCAATTTGATTGAGAAACATTTCTTTGAAATAGGACATGAATAGTTTCAAATATTGTTATCACTTTTTCGGATCAGTTTATAATTTTTAGATTGAGTTTTTCGTGCAGGAACAAGATAAAAAGCATCGATTGATCACAATGCAATTTTTGAAATAAAATCTTTTTTAGAACTCATTGATATTTTGTCATAATCATTTTCAGGAAGTGTTGAACTTATGTTATATAATCTGACGATTTCTCACCAAATGTTACTCCCGTTTATTCATATTACTTTCGTTCCATCTTGTGTACATTGGTTATGGAAGTTTTATTTCAAGAAAGATTTTGAATTATGTAGTTATTAGTTCTGGTATATGATATAACGACAAATATTCACTGAAGGCATGTACAAAACGTTTGGAATCAATTGGTCAAATATATATGTATAGTAGCCAGTTTTGAAATGCATATTTCCCCCGCTCTTCACTGTATGAATATCCCCACTACGCATATAATATCTCGTTCAACTTGCTCGGCATTCAGTTCGTCGATAACCATAGAACGAAGAGGACTGCCTCTTTTTTTAAGAAGAATTATTGTTTTCGTTGACAATTCGTTGCCGTTATTTAGTTAATCTTTTTCCGCTGCTTCTTTTATCCTGAAATAAGATCTGTGGACACTTTATTATGTTTTATATTTCGTCTCATTAATTAAATTGTTGTTATTGGTTAATACAGGATATTTTCTTACAATCATCAATTGCTTAGAAAGAGAGACGAATCTAACCGTAAGGTTTGATGTAATCATGTGGATCGTTCTACCAGTGCTCAAATTTATCATATCTATATTTATTGAAATTATGAGAAGTATTATGAAGTTATTTATTCCGTTGAAATATCAAATGAAGGACATTTCTGGCGAAATTGCTCTCGTCACAGGTGCTGCCGGAGGTCTTGGAAGAGCATTAGCCATCGGTTTAGCTAATCATGGTGTCATCGTTGTCATTTGGGACATCAATCAGAAGGGTGCGTTTACTTTGATATTATATATTATTTAAAAAATTATTTGTTTATTCAAAATTATATACGGAAGATAAATCTATGCTTAATTACGGGACAAATTTTCGTATTTAAAATCTTCATATGATTCTAGTCACATATATTCTTACGTTAGTATGTATTGTATTATTATTTCTATATTACGTTTGTATATATTGTATTGTATTATATGTTTTTATATATAGTAATAAATCATCTAAGTTTAAGATCACATTTTGATCATTATAAGGTTGAGAAAAAGTCATATATATATTGATACGAAAACTTTCTCTTCTTATGTCATAAATATTTTTAGACGACTTGTTTACGGTTTTAGAATGAACGAAATATATTCTTAAAGTTTTCTATTTGTTTCGGAATCGTCTTTCAGACACATATTTATTTATATATTTATTATATTCTGCACTTTAGCAGAAAGATTAAGTGAAAGTGATGAAATTAAATAAGATATCTTCCTTCTTAAGATAAAATATTATTAATAATATCTTATGGAATGTAGGCGTTCTCGTGCTAACGATGTACTTGCTTAGAAAATGATAGTAGATAACGTTCTAATACGTTGGATTTTCTTAAAGGATCAGATTAATAAATTATTATTAATTATTTATTAATTATTATAAGAATCTATACATTTATCTTTCGTTGTATTAAGTACAAATGCATACATACATATATGTATCTTAAATCTATTATACGCAGTTATTTCTAATGTCTTTCTAATCTTTATTTCAACACTCACTAATAGCATGTCGAATAAAAATATCTAAATATATTTAATTTCGTTCGTCAAATGATGCATGTATACAATTTACTCATTAAATCGGCCGAGCCGAATATTTATGAATAGTTGTGACAATTAACTGAAGACTTATAAGTTTGGAATTAATTAATGATTAGAGAAGTATATAAGAATTATTTTTTTTCGAAAATTGTCAAAAGATGCTTACATAAATGATTGATTTTCTTTCGTTATCTTTCAGGTATCGAAGAAACGATGGAATTGATAAAAGCAGCGGGTGGTACTTGTTATGGATACGTTTGCGATGTTCGTAATCGCGATGATATTTATAAAATGGCTGAAATAGTTAGAGAAGAAGTTGGTAAGGTGAGATGACATGCAAAACGTTGTTAGATGTTTATTGATGAACATAGCGAAAAATGCTGGCGATTTGCACTAGAACAATTTTCCGAGAGAAATTTCTTCTTGAGATCGATGGATTATGGAATGCAGGCGTTCTCGTGCTAACGATGTACTTGCTTAGAAAATGATAGTAGATAACGTTCTAATACGTTGGATTTTCTTAAAGGATCAGATTAGCCATTTAAGTTCATTTATAGTTTTGTCGATTTTTAGGGTCATTTAAGAGAATTAATATTTGAAGAATTACCGTTAATATTAGTTGAAAATTTTTGACAAATGATCAATAAAGCTAATTTTTTTTCATTTATATCGTGATAATCTTCGATTGTTCTGCATTAAATTTCGGGATATTTTCTAATTTCTACGATTATAAGTTCAATATCAATTTAATAAGACACTATGATTACCGGTGAAATATTGTAACGCGTCGTTCGGCACCTATCTCGTATAAATTTTGTTGTTAAAGAATGTCAAACTCACGCTTTTATATGTAAATAGTAGAATATTTTTATTCAAATATTTATTTAATTTGTAGGTAACTATTTTGATTAATAATGCAGGTGTGGTAAATATTGGAATTTTCTGGAAGACTTCGGATGATCTTCTTAGTCGTCTAATGGAAGTAAATATTATGAGTCAATTTTGGGTAAGAAAAACAATAATATATCCCCTATACCTTCAATTCTAAACGAAATCATTTAGTATAATACTGTTTAATGTTATTGTTTATTAACAAAAATATAATTCAAACATTGCGGTGGATTACAGATTCGAATAAAGATAGTGATATCTAAACGTACCATATCGTTGTAAAGTGAACTGTTTTTCGACTATCCTTAGGTTCACAGTTCTTTATTTTTGATCCTTCAAGCCCTTTGAACATATAAGAATTATCATCAAAATTGTCAGTTAGAATTTCTCGAAAAATTTTTACAGGTACTCTTTATATTCATGATATATCCTTGTATATATATGTCCGTGTGCATATCGTTGTACAGCAAGTTGAATCGTTTATAAGGTTAATTAGAGGAAATTTCATGAATTGTTTTTACTGGTTATTTGCATGAATTCATTAGCACTATCGTCTATCATTTCCAAAAGAGAAAAAAAAATAGTAAATTGAAATCTGATAGACACCCGATTGTTTTTGAATGAAATCAAAAGAATGTAGTCGTTTTGATCGTGACAGAATTAATGTAAAACCAGTTATCCATTTCTACATGTAAATTCGGAGCGATTATACCGAACAATCGATTTGCTGAGTGTAGATGACCAAAAATCAATGAAAAATCATTTTGGCTTACTAATTCGATTCAGTACCGCAAGAATGTTCAAACGTATATAATCGTCCGATGACAAATATTTTCTTCATGATAATAATGAAACATATAAATTTGTTGCAATTATATGTATTCCTATTAAATTTCTTGATTCTTATAATAAAAAAGTCTTTTTCAGACAGTCAAAGCATTCCTTCCGGCAATGATGGAAAGCAACAAAGGCCATATTGTGAACATAGCGAGTATAGCAGGTCTCATTGGATGTTCGGTAATCGTAGATTATTCTGCGTCTAAGTATGCAGTTATTGGTTTCAGTGAAGCATTACAAATGGAATTAGACGTATGTATTTTGTTTAATTTAGTATATTTATTTACTGATAGAAATATCGATTAGTTGGCTACATTTTTAATTCTATATTATTTTTTCATTTCTGTTTATATATTTTATTTAGTTTCATGGACATGACGTTAGCATTACATCAGTATGCCCGACGTTCATTGACAATACCGGCATGCCAGCAGCTAAATTCTCTGGGTAGGAATGTTTAATACAAGTAGAGTTAATTATTGTATAAATATGATAAAAATAAATATTTGTTTCAGGCTTGTTCCAATTGTTAGTCCGCAATATGTTGCTGAAAGTACTATTACTTCCATTCGGTGTAATAGGAAGTTTGTTTTGGTGCCAAATTACATGTACTTTCTACTATTTTTTAAATGGTATAATAGATTTCTCAGAAAAACTTTATCTGCACAATTGTAACAGTTTTCTTTTATTTTTATCGTTTACAATTTCAATAACAAATCTAAACCAAATTTCAGGATAATACCACGTCATATCTACCATCAAATATTTAAATTTTTAACGCAAATGGAACCAACTGAATTTTATCCAATAGAAAGTCAAGAAAAATGTAAAACACATCTTCCAAACGCAAGTAATGTTGTCATTACATCATAACAACTAAGCAGTTTTACTTAATTTTTGCGAAAAGTATCATTTACTGATATGTAAATATTTCAATATGAATATATGGATTATAGAATATGAATAAAGAGGAGAATCATCAATCGTAAAATTATCAAATAAAAAGAGTTCATAATTTCGGAATAGATTATCGGAAACGAGTATAATTTGTTTCTTACAATTTATTTATCTTATAACTAAAGTCCCAATAGCTTGGTTATTACGTCAATAACCCAATCTATATTTGAAGCTCCCATCTGTGTGTAATTGTTTTAACTTAGGTCAAGACACATGTGTACTCGAGCGATAAAATTACCAATCCGGTTTTCATTTCAAAATACCGCTCGCGGCATAATGCTAAATTAACAGGAGAGCATAAATTCCTTTGAAGGAACATCGTGAGGTAGATGAGGGATAATATATTTAGTAGATATTACAGTATATTTATTGTAGTATGATACAATTGTCGTTGTGTTCTTGAGTTATGATTCGCATTGGCTAGTTCTGAATTAATGAGATAAAACTCGGATGTTTGTAAGTTGTGAATCTGAAGTATATAAGTTAGACTGCTACGATTTAGTTTGTGCTAGACACCTTCCTTTGAGGCATAGCCAGTTATGTTGATAAGACTCGACTGTCCTACTGGTGAGTGCGAATGTTTGGGTGCTATCGTCTGCGAATTTTTATATGCAATGGAACGTATTATTTGTTGTATCGTTGATAATGAACATGAGTGATCTGATTTATTTTCTGATCTGATTTATAGTTTATTTTGTATCGATATAAATTGTTATATAATTTTTTAATTTTTCTGATTTATTTGCACTAACTTAAAAAAAAAGAAATATATATATATATATATCTATATATATATATCTATATATATGTAGGAATTTCACTAGGAATAACACTAAGACCGTAATGTCTTTCTGAAATAAATTTATTTTAATACACGGAAGGATGCACATATAAAGAAGGAAAATTATAAAGCAAAGGTAAAATATATGCACAATCTCTTATGAAATATCTTTTTATTATCGAAAAGGAATTACTCTTCTTATGTATCTTTTCTCTTACTCCTTTTTTTTTCCAATCCTTACAACTCTTTTCTTAATTTCTACCGATGTATTATACTGTACCTTACTATGTATTTATCTTATAACTAATGTTCAAATACTTTTGCTGTTATACTTTACGAACCAACATTTGAAGCTACCATCTATGAGTAACAGTTTCTTAACTTGAGTCAAGGATAGGATACATGAGCATCCAAGTGATAAATTGATCAAACCGGTTTTCCTTGGATAGAAAATAATTCAACGATATTTTTGTTAATGTGTCAGTTGTAAACTGTGTATTAATATTAGGTATACGTATCTCAAATATGTAGATACATATGTTTGGTAGAAGATACCAAACTGGCTAGAAAAATGTTTTTATATGTATCTGAGATATGCCGGTCAACAAATTAACTGAAAAACGGAAAGGTTCCAGAAGGTTGCTAATCGTACGTGTGGGTTTAAACATAAGGTTATCCATTCAGTACATGAATAAAGAAATGTTAAGTTCTAATAGTAATTGGTTATGTGCATCTTGCAGTTGCGTATGGTTATGGAAAATATAGATCTGGGATATTAGAAGAGAGAGAATGAAAAATAGCGTCGTAATTGAATGCGAAAGAGAGTTTTGAGTAATGTCCATCGATTGACGTACGAGTGGAACAAGTTAGGAAGGACAACCAGCAAAGCAAAAAATTAACAGAGAGACAGATGGGACAACGAATAGCGAAGAGCGAACAGTGAACAGCATATGATATTATTCATTTTGTAATTTTTTAATTAAATATATTTTTCAATACAGTATATTTGGTGTACGTAGTCGAGTAGAATATTGTTTTTTTAGCGTTGAGCCGGCCTATTAGTAGGGTAAAAATTAACCCGCTATTTGTTTTTAACAGCTTTAATTATATTTTTTCTCATACACACACACACATATTTCTGCACCTATATACTTGTGTAGATTTAATATCATATATTTTTATTAAATATATTAATCAAATTATTTATTTTTTTTAGATTCTTATTGTATTTTTTATATTGTAAATCGGTTAGTTGACAATTCTTATTAGATTTATATTAACTACTTCAATTTGATCTTATTTTCTTAATCTGTGATGAGGAAAATATACGCGTTCGTAGAAACTAAACAAAGATAACAGTTTGTTCTTATTGTCAATAGAAAAAATATAACAATTTAATATAACAAATGAACGTAAAATATTAATTGCAATTGAGTACAAATTGTTCAGTTGAAAAATATTTATAAGAAAATGTAATTAATCGAAAAAATGTATTATACAAAATAAATGCAACAGGATTGTCAATCGCGAAAATTTCATAAAAAAGGAATAGACCCAGTGGATTTTTTTAACTATAACGACATCGACAACGAGGAAGGTTTATTTTTGTTTTTTCTTATTTTTTTTTGTTATATTTTTATAATAACTACGATTTTGATAAAAATCAATAAAAACTATTGGACGTACGTTGTTCTCGTGATCCATACGTTGCACTTACTCAAAAGATCAGGTAATTTATTGGATTTATGGAAAGAATCATGCTCGCGTTCCTTTTGTTTCTTTGGCAAAAAGATCTCGCTATTTTCTTTCGAAATCAAATAATTTCCATTTACCGTTTTATGCATGATGAAATAAGTTACCACGTTTTTTATTGATGCATTTTTTGATTTTTCCCCCTTCTCTCTCTCTCTCTCTCTCTCTCTCTTTTGCACATTCAATCATGCTACTATTTTATATAGACGAAATATTTTATATAGACGAAATTTATATTGTAGTCGCAGGAAAAAGAGTGAAAAGTGAAATTGTTATTTATTTAAAATAAATCATGAAGTAGAAAAAGCAATAATTGAGAGAGAGAGAGGGGGATAGAGTGAAAGCAAGAGAGGGAGAGAGGTAGAAAGAAATTTCGATCAATTATATGTTATATTAAAAATATCGAAAACAACTTATTTATATGAAAATGTTCTTTTATTCTAATTACATTGAGTCGTTTACAAGAAACGAAACATATGGATTATGATTATTAAAATAAGAAATAAAATGTTATGTTTCAATTTGATTGAGAAACATTTCTTTGAAATAGGACATGAATAGTTTCAAATATTGTTATCACTTTTTCGGATCAGTTTATAATTTTTAGATTGAGTTTTTCGTGCAGGAACAAGATAAAAAGCATCGATTGATCACAATGCAATTTTTGAAATAAAATCTTTTTTAGAACTCATTGATATTTTGTCATAATCATTTTCAGGAAGTGTTGAACTTATGTTATATAATCTGACGATTTCTCACCAAATGTTACTCCCGTTTATTCATATTACTTTCGTTCCATCTTGTGTACATTGGTTATGGAAGTTTTATTTCAAGAAAGATTTTGAATTATGTAGTTATTAGTTCTGGTATATGATATAACGACAAATATTCACTGAAGGCATGTACAAAACGTTTGGAATCAATTGGTCAAATATATATGTATAGTAGCCAGTTTTGAAATGCATATTTCCCCCGCTCTTCACTGTATGAATATCCCCACTACGCATATAATATCTCGTTCAACTTGCTCGGCATTCAGTTCGTCGATAACCATAGAACGAAGAGGACTGCCTCTTTTTTTAAGAAGAATTATTGTTTTCGTTGACAATTCGTTGCCGTTATTTAGTTAATCTTTTTCCGCTGCTTCTTTTATCCTGAAATAAGATCTGTGGACACTTTATTATGTTTTATATTTCGTCTCATTAATTAAATTGTTGTTATTGGTTAATACAGGATATTTTCTTACAATCATCAATTGCTTAGAAAGAGAGACGAATCTAACCGTAAGGTTTGATGTAATCATGTGGATCGTTCTACCAGTGCTCAAATTTATCATATCTATATTTATTGAAATTATGAGAAGTATTATGAAGTTATTTATTCCGTTGAAATATCAAATGAAGGACATTTCTGGCGAAATTGCTCTCGTCACAGGTGCTGCCGGAGGTCTTGGAAGAGCATTAGCCATCGGTTTAGCTAATCATGGTGTCATCGTTGTCATTTGGGACATCAATCAGAAGGGTGCGTTTACTTTGATATTATATATTATTTAAAAAATTATTTGTTTATTCAAAATTATATACGGAAGATAAATCTATGCTTAATTACGGGACAAATTTTCGTATTTAAAATCTTCATATGATTCTAGTCACATATATTCTTACGTTAGTATGTATTGTATTATTATTTCTATATTACGTTTGTATATATTGTATTGTATTATATGTTTTTATATATAGTAATAAATCATCTAAGTTTAAGATCACATTTTGATCATTATAAGGTTGAGAAAAAGTCATATATATATTGATACGAAAACTTTCTCTTCTTATGTCATAAATATTTTTAGACGACTTGTTTACGGTTTTAGAATGAACGAAATATATTCTTAAAGTTTTCTATTTGTTTCGGAATCGTCTTTCAGACACATATTTATTTATATATTTATTATATTCTGCACTTTAGCAGAAAGATTAAGTGAAAGTGATGAAATTAAATAAGATATCTTCCTTCTTAAGATAAAATATTATTAATAATATCTTATGGAATGTAGGCGTTCTCGTGCTAACGATGTACTTGCTTAGAAAATGATAGTAGATAACGTTCTAATACGTTGGATTTTCTTAAAGGATCAGATTAATAAATTATTATTAATTATTTATTAATTATTATAAGAATCTATACATTTATCTTTCGTTGTATTAAGTACAAATGCATACATACATATATGTATCTTAAATCTATTATACGCAGTTATTTCTAATGTCTTTCTAATCTTTATTTCAACACTCACTAATAGCATGTCGAATAAAAATATCTAAATATATTTAATTTCGTTCGTCAAATGATGCATGTATACAATTTACTCATTAAATCGGCCGAGCCGAATATTTATGAATAGTTGTGACAATTAACTGAAGACTTATAAGTTTGGAATTAATTAATGATTAGAGAAGTATATAAGAATTATTTTTTTTCGAAAATTGTCAAAAGATGCTTACATAAATGATTGATTTTCTTTCGTTATCTTTCAGGTATCGAAGAAACGATGGAATTGATAAAAGCAGCGGGTGGTACTTGTTATGGATACGTTTGCGATGTTCGTAATCGCGATGATATTTATAAAATGGCTGAAATAGTTAGAGAAGAAGTTGGTAAGGTGAGATGACATGCAAAACGTTGTTAGATGTTTATTGATGAACATAGCGAAAAATGCTGGCGATTTGCACTAGAACAATTTTCCGAGAGAAATTTCTTCTTGAGATCGATGGATTATGGAATGCAGGCGTTCTCGTGCTAACGATGTACTTGCTTAGAAAATGATAGTAGATAACGTTCTAATACGTTGGATTTTCTTAAAGGATCAGATTAGCCATTTAAGTTCATTTATAGTTTTGTCGATTTTTAGGGTCATTTAAGAGAATTAATATTTGAAGAATTACCGTTAATATTAGTTGAAAATTTTTGACAAATGATCAATAAAGCTAATTTTTTTTCATTTATATCGTGATAATCTTCGATTGTTCTGCATTAAATTTCGGGATATTTTCTAATTTCTACGATTATAAGTTCAATATCAATTTAATAAGACACTATGATTACCGGTGAAATATTGTAACGCGTCGTTCGGCACCTATCTCGTATAAATTTTGTTGTTAAAGAATGTCAAACTCACGCTTTTATATGTAAATAGTAGAATATTTTTATTCAAATATTTATTTAATTTGTAGGTAACTATTTTGATTAATAATGCAGGTGTGGTAAATATTGGAATTTTCTGGAAGACTTCGGATGATCTTCTTAGTCGTCTAATGGAAGTAAATATTATGAGTCAATTTTGGGTAAGAAAAACAATAATATATCCCCTATACCTTCAATTCTAAACGAAATCATTTAGTATAATACTGTTTAATGTTATTGTTTATTAACAAAAATATAATTCAAACATTGCGGTGGATTACAGATTCGAATAAAGATAGTGATATCTAAACGTACCATATCGTTGTAAAGTGAACTGTTTTTCGACTATCCTTAGGTTCACAGTTCTTTATTTTTGATCCTTCAAGCCCTTTGAACATATAAGAATTATCATCAAAATTGTCAGTTAGAATTTCTCGAAAAATTTTTACAGGTACTCTTTATATTCATGATATATCCTTGTATATATATGTCCGTGTGCATATCGTTGTACAGCAAGTTGAATCGTTTATAAGGTTAATTAGAGGAAATTTCATGAATTGTTTTTACTGGTTATTTGCATGAATTCATTAGCACTATCGTCTATCATTTCCAAAAGAGAAAAAAAAATAGTAAATTGAAATCTGATAGACACCCGATTGTTTTTGAATGAAATCAAAAGAATGTAGTCGTTTTGATCGTGACAGAATTAATGTAAAACCAGTTATCCATTTCTACATGTAAATTCGGAGCGATTATACCGAACAATCGATTTGCTGAGTGTAGATGACCAAAAATCAATGAAAAATCATTTTGGCTTACTAATTCGATTCAGTACCGCAAGAATGTTCAAACGTATATAATCGTCCGATGACAAATATTTTCTTCATGATAATAATGAAACATATAAATTTGTTGCAATTATATGTATTCCTATTAAATTTCTTGATTCTTATAATAAAAAAGTCTTTTTCAGACAGTCAAAGCATTCCTTCCGGCAATGATGGAAAGCAACAAAGGCCATATTGTGAACATAGCGAGTATAGCAGGTCTCATTGGATGTTCGGTAATCGTAGATTATTCTGCGTCTAAGTATGCAGTTATTGGTTTCAGTGAAGCATTACAAATGGAATTAGACGTATGTATTTTGTTTAATTTAGTATATTTATTTACTGATAGAAATATCGATTAGTTGGCTACATTTTTAATTCTATATTATTTTTTCATTTCTGTTTATATATTTTATTTAGTTTCATGGACATGACGTTAGCATTACATCAGTATGCCCGACGTTCATTGACAATACCGGCATGCCAGCAGCTAAATTCTCTGGGTAGGAATGTTTAATACAAGTAGAGTTAATTATTGTATAAATATGATAAAAATAAATATTTGTTTCAGGCTTGTTCCAATTGTTAGTCCGCAATATGTTGCTGAAAGTACTATTACTTCCATTCGGTGTAATAGGAAGTTTGTTTTGGTGCCAAATTACATGTACTTTCTACTATTTTTTAAATGGTATAATAGATTTCTCAGAAAAACTTTATCTGCACAATTGTAACAGTTTTCTTTTATTTTTATCGTTTACAATTTCAATAACAAATCTAAACCAAATTTCAGGATAATACCACGTCATATCTACCATCAAATATTTAAATTTTTAACGCAAATGGAACCAACTGAATTTTATCCAATAGAAAGTCAAGAAAAATGTAAAACACATCTTCCAAACGCAAGTAATGTTGTCATTACATCATAACAACTAAGCAGTTTTACTTAATTTTTGCGAAAAGTATCATTTACTGATATGTAAATATTTCAATATGAATATATGGATTATAGAATATGAATAAAGAGGAGAATCATCAATCGTAAAATTATCAAATAAAAAGAGTTCATAATTTCGGAATAGATTATCGGAAACGAGTATAATTTGTTTCTTACAATTTATTTATCTTATAACTAAAGTCCCAATAGCTTGGTTATTACGTCAATAACCCAATCTATATTTGAAGCTCCCATCTGTGTGTAATTGTTTTAACTTAGGTCAAGACACATGTGTACTCGAGCGATAAAATTACCAATCCGGTTTTCATTTCAAAATACCGCTCGCGGCATAATGCTAAATTAACAGGAGAGCATAAATTCCTTTGAAGGAACATCGTGAGGTAGATGAGGGATAATATATTTAGTAGATATTACAGTATATTTATTGTAGTATGATACAATTGTCGTTGTGTTCTTGAGTTATGATTCGCATTGGCTAGTTCTGAATTAATGAGATAAAACTCGGATGTTTGTAAGTTGTGAATCTGAAGTATATAAGTTAGACTGCTACGATTTAGTTTGTGCTAGACACCTTCCTTTGAGGCATAGCCAGTTATGTTGATAAGACTCGACTGTCCTACTGGTGAGTGCGAATGTTTGGGTGCTATCGTCTGCGAATTTTTATATGCAATGGAACGTATTATTTGTTGTATCGTTGATAATGAACATGAGTGATCTGATTTATTTTCTGATCTGATTTATAGTTTATTTTGTATCGATATAAATTGTTATATAATTTTTTAATTTTTCTGATTTATTTGCACTAACTTAAAAAAAAAGAAATATATATATATATATATCTATATATATATATCTATATATATGTAGGAATTTCACTAGGAATAACACTAAGACCGTAATGTCTTTCTGAAATAAATTTATTTTAATACACGGAAGGATGCACATATAAAGAAGGAAAATTATAAAGCAAAGGTAAAATATATGCACAATCTCTTATGAAATATCTTTTTATTATCGAAAAGGAATTACTCTTCTTATGTATCTTTTCTCTTACTCCTTTTTTTTTCCAATCCTTACAACTCTTTTCTTAATTTCTACCGATGTATTATACTGTACCTTACTATGTATTTATCTTATAACTAATGTTCAAATACTTTTGCTGTTATACTTTACGAACCAACATTTGAAGCTACCATCTATGAGTAACAGTTTCTTAACTTGAGTCAAGGATAGGATACATGAGCATCCAAGTGATAAATTGATCAAACCGGTTTTCCTTGGATAGAAAATAATTCAACGATATTTTTGTTAATGTGTCAGTTGTAAACTGTGTATTAATATTAGGTATACGTATCTCAAATATGTAGATACATATGTTTGGTAGAAGATACCAAACTGGCTAGAAATATGTTTTTATATGTATCTGAGATATGCCGGTCAACAAATTAACTGAAAAACGGAAAGGTTCCAGAAGGTTGCTAATCGTACGTGTGGGTTTAAACATAAGGTTATCCATTCAGTACATGAATAAAGAAATGTTAAGTTCTAATAGTAATTGGTTATGTGCATCTTGCAGTTGCGTATGGTTATGGAAAATATAGATCTGGGATATTAGAAGAGAGAGAATGAAAAATAGCGTCGTAATTGAATGCGAAAGAGAGTTTTGAGTAATGTCCATCGATTGACGTACGAGTGGAACAAGTTAGGAAGGACAACCAGCAAAGCAAAAAATTAACAGAGAGACAGATGGGACAACGAATAGCGAAGAGCGAACAGTGAACAGCATATGATATTATTCATTTTGTAATTTTTTAATTAAATATATTTTTCAATACAGTATATTTGGTGTACGTAGTCGAGTAGAATATTGTTTTTTTAGCGTTGAGCCGGCCTATTAGTAGGGTAAAAATTAACCCGCTATTTGTTTTTAACAGCTTTAATTATATTTTTTCTCATACACACACACACATATTTCTGCACCTATATACTTGTGTAGATTTAATATCATATATTTTTATTAAATATATTAATCAAATTATTTATTTTTTTTAGATTCTTATTGTATTTTTTATATTGTAAATCGGTTAGTTGACAATTCTTATTAGATTTATATTAACTACTTCAATTTGATCTTATTTTCTTAATCTGTGATGAGGAAAATATACGCGTTCGTAGAAACTAAACAAAGATAACAGTTTGTTCTTATTGTCAATAGAAAAAATATAACAATTTAATATAACAAATGAACGTAAAATATTAATTGCAATTGAGTACAAATTGTTCAGTTGAAAAATATTTATAAGAAAATGTAATTAATCGAAAAAATGTATTATACAAAATAAATGCAACAGGATTGTCAATCGCGAAAATTTCATAAAAAAGGAATAGACCCAGTGGATTTTTTTAACTATAACGACATCGACAACGAGGAAGGTTTATTTTTGTTTTTTCTTATTTTTTTTTGTTATATTTTTATAATAACTACGATTTTGATAAAAATCAATAAAAACTATTGGACGTACGTTGTTCTCGTGATCCATACGTTGCACTTACTCAAAAGATCAGGTAATTTATTGGATTTATGGAAAGAATCATGCTCGCGTTCCTTTTGTTTCTTTGGCAAAAAGATCTCGCTATTTTCTTTCGAAATCAAATAATTTCCATTTACCGTTTTATGCATGATGAAATAAGTTACCACGTTTTTTATTGATGCATTTTTTGATTTTTCCCCCTTCTCTCTCTCTCTCTCTCTCTCTCTCTTTTGCACATTCAATCATGCTACTATTTTATATAGACGAAATATTTTATATAGACGAAATTTATATTGTAGTCGCAGGAAAAAGAGTGAAAAGTGAAATTGTTATTTATTTAAAATAAATCATGAAGTAGAAAAAGCAATAATTGAGAGAGAGAGAGGGGGATAGAGTGAAAGCAAGAGAGGGAGAGAGGTAGAAAGAAATTTCGATCAATTATATGTTATATTAAAAATATCGAAAACAACTTATTTATATGAAAATGTTCTTTTATTCTAATTACATTGAGTCGTTTACAAGAAACGAAACATATGGATTATGATTATTAAAATAAGAAATAAAATGTTATGTTTCAATTTGATTGAGAAACATTTCTTTGAAATAGGACATGAATAGTTTCAAATATTGTTATCACTTTTTCGGATCAGTTTATAATTTTTAGATTGAGTTTTTCGTGCAGGAACAAGATAAAAAGCATCGATTGATCACAATGCAATTTTTGAAATAAAATCTTTTTTAGAACTCATTGATATTTTGTCATAATCATTTTCAGGAAGTGTTGAACTTATGTTATATAATCTGACGATTTCTCACCAAATGTTACTCCCGTTTATTCATATTACTTTCGTTCCATCTTGTGTACATTGGTTATGGAAGTTTTATTTCAAGAAAGATTTTGAATTATGTAGTTATTAGTTCTGGTATATGATATAACGACAAATATTCACTGAAGGCATGTACAAAACGTTTGGAATCAATTGGTCAAATATATATGTATAGTAGCCAGTTTTGAAATGCATATTTCCCCCGCTCTTCACTGTATGAATATCCCCACTACGCATATAATATCTCGTTCAACTTGCTCGGCATTCAGTTCGTCGATAACCATAGAACGAAGAGGACTGCCTCTTTTTTTAAGAAGAATTATTGTTTTCGTTGACAATTCGTTGCCGTTATTTAGTTAATCTTTTTCCGCTGCTTCTTTTATCCTGAAATAAGATCTGTGGACACTTTATTATGTTTTATATTTCGTCTCATTAATTAAATTGTTGTTATTGGTTAATACAGGATATTTTCTTACAATCATCAATTGCTTAGAAAGAGAGACGAATCTAACCGTAAGGTTTGATGTAATCATGTGGATCGTTCTACCAGTGCTCAAATTTATCATATCTATATTTATTGAAATTATGAGAAGTATTATGAAGTTATTTATTCCGTTGAAATATCAAATGAAGGACATTTCTGGCGAAATTGCTCTCGTCACAGGTGCTGCCGGAGGTCTTGGAAGAGCATTAGCCATCGGTTTAGCTAATCATGGTGTCATCGTTGTCATTTGGGACATCAATCAGAAGGGTGCGTTTACTTTGATATTATATATTATTTAAAAAATTATTTGTTTATTCAAAATTATATACGGAAGATAAATCTATGCTTAATTACGGGACAAATTTTCGTATTTAAAATCTTCATATGATTCTAGTCACATATATTCTTACGTTAGTATGTATTGTATTATTATTTCTATATTACGTTTGTATATATTGTATTGTATTATATGTTTTTATATATAGTAATAAATCATCTAAGTTTAAGATCACATTTTGATCATTATAAGGTTGAGAAAAAGTCATATATATATTGATACGAAAACTTTCTCTTCTTATGTCATAAATATTTTTAGACGACTTGTTTACGGTTTTAGAATGAACGAAATATATTCTTAAAGTTTTCTATTTGTTTCGGAATCGTCTTTTAGACACATATTTATTTATATATTTATTATATTCTGCACTTTAGCAGAAAGATTAAGTGAAAGTGATGAAATTAATTAAGATATCTTCCCTCTTAAGATAAAATATTATTAATTATTTATTAATTATTATAAGAATCTTTACATTTATCTTTCGTTGTATTAAGTACAAATGCATACATACGTATATGTATCTTAAATCTATTATACGCAGTTATTTCTAATGTCTTTCTAATCTTTATTTCAACACTCACTAATAGCATGTCGAATAAAAATATCGAAATATATTTAATTTCGTTCGTCAAATGATGCATGTATACAATTTACTCACTAAATCGGCCGAGCCGAATATTTATGAATAGTTGTGACAATTAACTGAAGACTTATATGTTTGGAATTAATTAATGATTAGAGAAGTATATAAGAATTAGTTTTTTTCGAAAATCGTCAAAAGATGCTTACATAAATGATTGATTTTCTTTCGTTATCTTTCAGGTATCGAAGAAACGATGGAATTGATAAAAGCAGCGGGTGGTACTTGTTATGGATACGTTTGCGATGTTCGTAATCGCGATGATATTTATAAAACGGCTGAAATAGTTAGAGAAGAAGTTGGTCAGGTGAGATATTACGCAAAACGTTTTTAGATGCATAGCGATAAATTCTAACGTTAAGGATTGGATAATTTTTGTTTCACGAAATGTTGGCTATTTTTTCTTGAAATTGATAGGTTTTCGAGTTATGGCTTTTTTTTACTAACAATCTACTCGCTTACGAAGGCATATTAGATGACATTCTAATGAAGTTGAATATTATCTATATCATTATTTCTATGTTGCGTTTTTCTAAATGAGCTGTGCAGTCGTTCATTTACAGTTTTATCAGTTTTCAGCTGCGTTTTGGAAAATGAATATTTATACAATTAATACATTAGTAAATTAATACATTTGCCTCTTAAGCTCACACATGCGTGGAATTTTTCCGGACGATTATTATCGAAGTACAGACATACATGCTGATTTTTTATACAATAAAAAAGAAATTTTAGTGATATGGGCCAATTTTAGATTTTTCCGAATAATCCAAATGGTTTAAAATTATTTGTAAATATTCGATAAATATTCATGAATCTATTCTCTTCTTATTTGTGTCGCGACAATCTTTGCTAATCACGCATTAAATTTCTGGGTATTTTAAAATTTTTGTAATTAGAAGTTCCATATCAATTTAATCAGGTGTTATGATAAGTAGCGAAATATTGCATTGAATCGTATGGCATATTTTATATAAATATTATTATTAGAGAACATTTAACGCGACGCTTTTATACGTATAGTAGAATATTTTTCTTCAAATATTTTTCTAATTTGTAGGTAAACATCTTGGTTAATAATGCAGGAGTGATAAATATTGGAAATTTCTTGGATATTCCAGATAATCTTCTTAATCGTACAATGGAAATAAATATCATGAGTCAATTTTGGGTAAGTAAAACTATAATATATCCTTTATATGTTCAATTCATCTAGTATTATTGTTTGATTTTGTTGTTTATTAATAAAACTGCAATTAAAATGGTATGGCTTTTTATAGTTTCGAATAAAAAAGGTAATATGAAAATGTACTGTATTGAAAATGTACTATATATGCAATGATTTTGTGGTTGAAGAGTGAACTTTTCTGCGACTTTCATTAAATTGACAGTTCTTTATATTTCCTCTTTCAAATTCTTAGAACTCATAGAAAGTGTCATAGAAACTAATGGTCAGACTTTTTGAAAAAACATATAGGTACTTTCTGTATTCATATATGTGTGTGTATTTATGTCTGAATATAATATTGTACTCAAAGTTAAATAGACGAATTTAATCGAGACGGCCGATTAAAGCAATATATTCATATATGTTTTACCCATTTTTTGCTTGAATCCATTGCCACAACAGTATATCACTTTGAACTGTTTAAAATAATTGTAAATTGGACATCCGATTGATTTCCAATTATATCATTAGGATATAATCACTTATTTCAGTGATTGAACTAATGTAAATCCACCTTTATTTCCGAAAAAAGAGACGCTTCCTTTCATATTATTATCTGTTGATTAAGTTATATCATTTATTTTTCGATTTAGTTGAACAAAAATCGATTCTGTTAAACTTATCCTATGTAAGAATGAGTTGTTAACTGAAAAAGTTGAGTAAATAAATTATTGTGAGGGAAATATTTGTTTTCTACATACGTTTATTCATAAAAACGATTAAAGAAGAATAGAATTGTTTACAATTATGTTTAATTCTTATCACTATGTCAAAATATTACATAATATAATTTAATAAGTGGGCACTTTTGGAATCCATCAAATAATATCCATAAAAATAATTTTTAAAAGGTAAATCGATTAAGTATCTCATTGTGTGACGATCAGATTTAAATATGTATGTAATCTATCGTTGATTACAAACTTTTTATTATATTCGTAATTAAATATACAAATTTTTTATGATTATATAAATTCCTACCAAAATTCTGGATTTCTGTTAATAAATTCCTGATAATAGAAATTCTTTTCTTTACAGACAGTAAAAGCATTTCTCCCGGCGATGATAAAAAGCAATAAAGGTCATATTGTAAGTATAGCGAGTGCAGCTGGTCATGTGGGGTGTCCAAAACTAGTTGATTATTGTACCTCAAAGCACGCAGTTACTGGATTCATTGAATCATTACGATTAGAATTAGAGGTATGTATTTTTTTTTTTAATTTAGTATCTTTATTTGCTTGTAGAAATACCATTTGTTATATCGGTATATTTTTATTTTATTTTATTTCTTTTTTCTATTTATACATTTTTTGTAGTACGAGGGATATAATATCAATACTACAATAATATCTCCTTACATCATTCGCAATACGGGCATGAATATAGGCAGAATTGCTCGGTATGAATGTTTAATACGCGTAGAGCTAATTATGAAATATGATAATAATAAATATTTATTTTAGGTTTGCATCGTCTCTCAGTTCGAATGAAGTCGCTGAAAAAACGATAATATCCTTACGATGTAACAAACATATTGTTGTTATACCAGCATTCCTTAATATTCTAATAATTTTGAAATGGTAGATATTAATTTCTCTTTAAATTTTCTTTATAATAAATAAATTTATAATACTTATCTTTAATTTTTATCGTTTACAATTTAAGAAACAATATTAAATGAAATTTCAGGATAATGACATGGGATTTCTTTGGTATGATAATTTATTCTTTAATCAACTATGATATTTTATCCAGCTATGAACCGATAAAGGGATCATCAGTAAAACAAAGTCCAATAAAGCCCAAAATTGTCGAGCGAAATATTAATAATTAACTGGTCGTATATTTTCAGTTCTTTATTTGCGCATCTCTATTATAATCATTACTTATAATTTAAGTAGACTAATCAGACAATTAATTAAAAATAATCAAGTCAAATAATGAATTAGTATGCATTTCATTTCCGATAAGAATATAACTAATATATACAAATGTTTATAGATAATCTTGCATGACTGTTTTTTTTTGATATCGTGGAGAATGTTATCTCGACATTATAGAAACGTTTGCTTGTCTACGTGCTTCTTTAAAAAATATTGATATACTTTATATTTTTTTTTTTAAATTTCACATATCAATTCTTATTTTTTATGAGCAGTCTTGCTTTTTTGATAAATTATAGTTAGCAATGTTGTAGACGATTGCTTCATGATGTAACATTGATCTTACTTTTGTTTTATATGTTACTAATTGTGCATTTAAATCTGCTTTCTTATTGTTTCAAGCGTATTATTATTCCTTATTGTTTTTAAATCTATCTTTATTAACTATATTAAATTATATTAAATCTATTTTAAAACTTAGTCCTAGAAGCTCGATAAAAAATTTTTTCTTTAGTATTTAGTTATTAATAGTTATTAATTATTCTCTATTTGGTGTTAGAAAATTTGAGGTCTGAAGTGGTTGATAATTTATGTCATTTATTTAATAAATTTTGTAATTGTATCTATGTGTTACATTTTTCAATACGTTATTTATAGCGATCAAGGATAGGAACACACTCAAGTTATTGCAGAGATTTTGTAGAAATATTAATTAAAATGAAAAAAAAATTCGAATCTAGATATTTTTAATTACAATCTTTAATAACAATTTTAATTTATCTTAAGAATTATCGATAATAATTTTAATTTATCTTACGAGTTTGTCCTGTGAATTGTCGATAATATATTTAATTTACCTTAAAAATTGTTAGCAATAATTTTGTTTATCTTCCGATTTGTCGAACAAAAATTTGTTTCAATCTTCCTTTTTAATTGTCGATAATTATCTTAATTTATTTTACGAACTGTCTATAATAATCTTAATTTGTCTTAGAAATTTTTTATACTATTTTTAATTTATTATGAGTTGTCAGTAATATCCTTGATTTATCGACAAGTTTTTGGTAATAATTTCAATTTATCTTACGGATAATTGTTAATAATCCTAATTTACCTTACGAGTCGTCGGTAATATCCATGATTTCCTTTGCGAATTGTCGGTAATGATTTTAATAATAATAATCACAATTTACCTTCCGAGTAATCGATAATAATTTTAATTTACCTTACGAATAGTTCATACTATTTTTGATTTATTTTACGAATTGTCAATAACATCCTTGCATTCTACAAGTATTCTCCTATTTAAATAATTCTAATCAACAATAAAATCGTATTAATCGACATAATATTATAAAGTTTATTATAGTTGATGTAACTTACAATAGTTTCATCTTTAATATATATACTTCGTACTAAACCTCTGGTACAAAGATAATCAATGACAATCTATTAAAAAGATATGTACGAGTTAAAAATGTTTTTATCCAACAAAATAATACGAACAATAAATAATTACTGTGTAATAAAGAAATATTTTGTTGAAATTAAAAAAAAAACTACTCATATTTAGATTGTAGATTCGAATAAAAGTAACAATTTCAAATTATTTTTATTAATATTAGGTGAATGAATATTTTATGATAAACCTACATTATTGATACGGGTAATCGATAGGTGTTAATAAATTGAATTAAAATAACAGTTAACTGCAACATTAAAGCTAACAGAAAGCTTATGGCAGTTGAGAAACTGAGATCGCGTGTTCACTTGGTTTTCACATAAACATGTACGTAACTGCAGAAACAACTTAAGCTAAACGTAATAAATACACATATAAGTATCTTCAACAATTTTCATAATTTTTATAATGTTCGTTATGTAAGGTAACTCGATATATATATATATATATATATATATATATATATATATATATATATATATATATAATTCTTTTTTCGTTTCTGTAAGTGGTG